>NC_077238.1:77209756-77509756 GCF_947179165.1 Solanum dulcamara | reverse complement strand
AAAGTTAAATCAGCTTCTAGTCAAATAAATAATTTTAAGTGTATATCCAAATGCCTATTAATTAAAATCCAGAAATGCATAGTATTAGTGTACCCTTGATCCACACATGTTTTTTTTATATCAATAAAAAAGATCTTGCATAGCTGTTCTCTTTATTTATCTACATATTTTTTCATTAGAAAACAGAGTCATCAAAAGATTCTAATTTGAAAAAATCCTCAAATCGAGTATTTACATTTTCAAATCATTTTAAGGTCCAATAAAAAAGTGTTATTTTTTTAAAAAAAGAAACGTCTCTTGAGTATAAACTTTATTGTTACTTCATCAGACATCACTATTTAATATGTATTTATTTTTTCATATTTTTTTACAAATCTATTTAATTCGCAATAACTTCAAATATGTAATGTATGAAGTTTCACATATATAAAGATCAAACATTTCTATTGAAATTCATATAAAAATAACTGAATTTCAACAACATGTGCATGAATTTCAGATAAAAATGATGAAGTTCAACATTTAGGGACTCAACGTCCTTGCTAAGTTTTGTTCAACCAACTAATTGAGGAGAGTTCGACTTTTGATATAACATATATTTTACAATCCAAAATCATGACACATATTATCTGTTTTAATCCAATAGACCTCACAAATTTATTTCTTAGGCTACATAATGATTTAACTCAAAAATGTGCGTATCATGTGAACTTGTGTTTATCTTATAAAATCCTTAACTTTTCTTTTTCATTCCGATGTGAAATTCACTTGACCTATCATATGTATCGTTTTAAAAAAACAATACACATCACAAATGCATTATACCAAACTATGAATATGAATCTTAGAACAAAGCATTTAAGAAAATTGGCATATGTCCCAAAATTTGGTGTTATTCATAGTAAATTGACAAGCATATTCATATAGTCATAAAAATAATATTGGAAGTTACATTCACCATGACTTAATTGGGTCAACATCGCTAAAATCCAAAGAGACAACCATCAATTTCCTCAACAATTCATAACCACTAATATATGTGGCCATGTGCTCATCAATGACCAATGGTTTCATCTTTTTTCCTACACCATAATTATGTATTTTTAGGTCCATGGACTAGGGTTTTAGAAGGAGTAGCTAACTAATCAATTTATGGGATAATTAACATTACTTTTATAAATAGATCCGAACCAATAATATTTTTTAATAATATGCTTCAATAGAGCAAATATGAGAGGAACTAATAGATACAAAATAGTGTAAAAAAACATTTTAGATAGTTTTAAGAAACACCAAGAATATCATCTTGGATTTGTGGGAGGAAGAGAATTTCAATATTCCTTTTATTTTTAGAGGTAAAATCACATCAGTGTTAGAAATGTATTCAACTCATTCCAAAGACTTTTGAGTTTTGTAAAATAGGAAAAAACATTCAAGCTACATTGTGAGAGTGAAGGTAATGATTTTTGAATCTGATGTATTGCTAGTACATTTTTTGTGAAGATTGATTTTTAAGATTTTGTCATACTTGGTATGTATGACTTCTTTAGCTAAGATCAGGTTCCACCAAATGAGCTACCCATGATAGAATCATACTGTTACATTGATTTCACAACGCATACTTTATTGCTAAATTTATATCATTCGTTATTTAATATGTTATGATAGGTCAAACTAAAATAATTTATTTTGTCTTATTAGGTCTAATCCGTTGGACATCTATCCAATTTTTCACTTTTTTGAATTTCTTGAAATTTCTTTTTTCTATTATTGGTGGTATTAAAATGTTGGTATGTCTGGATATTTTATCCATCTTTTAAAAAAAATGGATATCTCAAAAAAATATTTTAAGTTCAATTCGTGTTTTTTCTCTTCATCCAGACCTTTTTTGATCCCATGCTTTCCGTTGGTCAACAACCAACTAAAATCTCTACACTTCTTACTCGTACAGGCTTGACGGAGTTAAGCTGTATTGAGGGAATCGCTTCCTCCGACTCGACTTCTTAGATTAAAGATGATTCATGTATCTACTTCAATGATACCATAGTTCCATACTATTATAGAAGAATATCCGAATAAAATATGCATCTCTTCGACTCCTTTATATTCATTCAAATTCTCTTTTAGCCCAGTCCATGACACTGCAAGGCAATGTCACTTCGGTTCGATTCGATTTCGATATGAGCCTAGTATATTGAGACTTTGAGCTTAATACTCAACCAGTTAAACGAGAAGATAAAAAGAGTTCATCTAATTTTTAAAATTTATACTTGAAATAAAATGATTACTTTATTATTACTGCTACTTAATTGGATAAAATTAGAATTTGTAGGTATACTGATGGAGAAGACAAAAGAATAATTTAAACATTGAAAGCTCCTTAATGACAGTGTTTTTCAAGAAATACAATACATTTATAAGACACTTTCTAAAAATTTACTATAAAAATAAATAATAAAAAAAATACGAATTGGTGAAGCTCATCATAGTTTAGATTACTTCAAGTTGTAATATTCTTCATTTTGTATATAATGTAATATATTAGTGAGTATATTTAAGAAAGAATTAGTCAGCAATAATTTTATCAGAAAAGGTAAAAAATAGTTGAATACCGCATTTTAAATTAATTATTTTGAAGAGAATTTACATTGTATACTTCTCTTATGACTTAAAATGAAGTTTGCACATTTGAGCAAAATTTGCATACATATAATTAGTAATTTCAAGTATGGGATTTGGAGAGATTGATGTGTACGCAATCATATTCTATCTTCTGAAGGTAAATAAATTATTTTCAATAGGTCCTAAACTCAAATGAAACATATATAACTCAAGTATGAAAAGAAAATACAATAGTGAAGAAATCATACTTAAAGATAAAAGGAGAAGAAGAAACAAACAAGATGTAAATGAAGAAAAGAAAACATGTAATAAATCGAAGAATAAGATACTAGTAGTAGAGAAAACTAGACAACATTCAAATACATACTAACCATATATTCTTATTATCACTCTCTATACCTTCGTATATAGGGTCATGTCCTCAGTAAGCTGCATATGTGTCATATCCTGTCTAATCACCTCTCCTCAATATTTTTTTCAATCTACCTCTACTTCTTCTCATACCCCCTCTTCTAACCAACCTCTCATACCTCCTCATTAGGCATTTGTGCATCTCCTCTTCACATGTCCAAACTATCTCAACCTTGACTCCCTCGTCTTATCCACCATGAAGGATACTCCCACCATGTCCCAAATATCTTTGTTTCGAATTATATCTCTCCTAATATGTCCAATTCATCCGCCCCGTTCCAATACGATATGTAATATCATCGTCAACCCCCGCCCCCCCCATTTTACATGCATCATCTTCTGAAAATGACTATTTGATGATACATTCTGTACCATACTAAAAAAAAATCTTCACAGACTTATTAGCTAAATGACAATTGGCACCATACAATAGGCTCAGATCAAGCACAAGTTTTTCAAAATTAACAAATAGACTAAAATGTTAATTTTAGCATATACTATATAATACTCGTTTTAGCAAAGGAAAATAATAATCAGTAATTACTAAATGATACTAATAGAACAGTAACAGCAAGCTCACGAGCTACAGAAAATGCAATTTCATAATTTTGTCCCCATCGCCAAACTGCAAGAAGTCTTTTCCAGATGATCCTAGAAGACTATATACTCTACATAACATGTACAAAATCTTTGCTTCAACGCTACTCAGCGAATCACAACCTCCATCCACAATCAAAATCGCCAAATCGTAGCAATACATGCTCACTTCGTTCAATCAGGGAATAGGATATGCACGTCTCAAGTGTGTCAACAGGTCTATATAGTTAAAGCCTACTGAATGGCGTCACATGCCAGCACACACAAGGCTTTGTGCGAATTGAGATCTTGTCATAGAAGGACAGAGTAATAAGAGTTCATAACTCATAAAGGAGGTTCGGTTTTGCTCTGACAGTGAAACGAGTTGCAGCACAATTTTCTTTGAAACCAACAGAGGAATGAAGAAAACAATGTGTTACAAAGTAGGGAAAACTAGAGTCAAGTTCAGCAGAACCATCTTGAACTTCTACAAGCCAAGCATGTTTAGATAGTCATAGCTCGTCTGAGACGATTAATTAACTCAATCTCGTAGAGCATCTTGGCATTAGTTAGTCATAAACCACTTCAAATCAGTACAACCTCTTGCTTCTTCAAGTTTCCATCTTTTATCACTTAACAAGACTAAGATTAGTTGACAGTTCCAACTGACATTCATGACCTTAAATAGTAAAACAAATATTAGTACTAGAATGTTGCTCCACTCTGAACAAGCAATAACAAAAAAATCTCAACTCCAGAGGTCGAACTTTTGGCTCACCTACTGAGAATGCCAAATAAGAGCAACAGCATACTAGCACTTTAGACTCTTTCTAAAGCCAGAAATTTTTCATTAGAACTCTGGGATATTGAATATGATCAGAAGCCAACAGATCAACTATGCAGAGCAACCTGATATTCGAATTGAGCAACTACAGAAGCATAACACTTGGGTTCAAAGGACTATTAAGAGTTTGATGTCTCATTTATACTGCTTCGAAGCATTATAAGTTTCAGAGATGGATCTTAACAACTTCTTGATAAATTGGGATGGTCGGGCTAATACTAGAACATCATGAGCAGAAACCAGCTTTCTAGACATAAAAATCTGATACCATACTCACAAAATGTGACTGAATATGCCTTGATGTATACACAACAAAAAGGAAGAGAGGAAATTCTTGAGAATAACTTCATTATTTCATTATTTTTGGACGGAATACAACCAGTTAATTCTTACTTAACTAACAGTAGGAATAAATTACAAATCATGTCAATAACGAGATATAATAGGTCGTTTTTTCTATATTATCAAAAAAACAAAAATGCATCCCAAGATACAAACAGTCACACAATTAGAAAGAGGAAATGAGATTACGAAAATGTTTATTTGAATTCTCATTCTCAATTACATCTACAAAGAACAATACCTCATGTCCGAGTACAAGACGAGTCAAAATCATCTGGAGCAACTCTAGCAATCCAATTGTTAAGTGTCTTCTTAATATCAGCATGATTAACGTAAGCCAATTCATACATACTACACAAATTCACCACAAGAGTCTCATTCAATGCAACAGTCGGAACCCTCTCCAAAGCATTCTCCAACACCTTAATAGCATCCGATAAATCCCTCGAATACATCAAACACAAAGCCTTATTATTCATAGCCACCATATCCATTCCATCCCTCTCGATACACTCTTCATACTCCCTTACAGCAGATACATAATCCTTCTCCACTATATACATCAATGCCTTACTCCTACTCACCAAATTCTTCAACCCCACTTCACTTTCACTCCCTATCATTCCCTCCACCGCGCTAAACGCCTTTTTCGCACCCTCCAAATCTCCATACTGCATTTTCACATATCCTAATTTCGACAACACGTTCGGATCATCATCCCCACATATTTCAATCAGCTCATTCAACAAACATAAACACAATTTGAAATCTTTTTGACTCAAATGATGACTAATTATCGTATTCAACACCAAAATCTCCCTTCTTTTCCACAAATCTTTACTAGGGTTAGTCAAAACTGTAAGTTTTTTCGATCGAATAAAATCAAAAAGTGTATATAACCTGTCGAGTGATTTCATCCGCTGACCGAGAGAGTAGGGAAGATAAGCATGGAGCCAACGGAGAGCAAAGGGGACAAAATTGCCCTTCATATTGGGGTAATGATTAGGGTAATTTTGGTAATGGAATTGTGGGGTGTTGAAATCTTCGCCATCGAGGAGGGTTTCGAGCTCTTGATTAGCATCGACGGGGCGGCGGAGCTTGGTGAGTGCTAAGACGTTGAAAGTGAGGTAGGTGAGGTGTTCGTGAGGTTTAGCGAGGAGGTTGAGCGACCTCGCGTGGCCGACTTTGTCAAGGATTGACTTCCACGCGCCGCGGGTGGCTAGGTCTTGGAGATCGGAGAGGTCATGGCAGATGGCGTTTAAGGAGGTGTATGGATTGTTTAGTGGATCGTCAATGGAAGTGGTGACGGTATCGGGTTGTGGTGGATTTGGGTCGTGTAATCCGGCGGTGTCCATGGAGACGGCGGCGGAGGAGGAGTACGGAGGTTTGGATCGGAGAGCTGAGTTGATCTGGATGTTAGGTGTTAACGCATTTTGGTTTCGAAAATTCGGGTCGGGTTCTCAAGTGGGTTGGATTTGAGATGGAGATGGATCTATTGAATTTTGGAAAAAATCCTCCTCTTGATATTCTTTTTATATATAATAATTGTTTGGGGTTCGATTATTTCAAATTAATATCAAGAAGCCTCACTTAGATGAATAAATATTCTCTTATAAAGACGTGAGTCGTCTTTCTCAAGCACTCATGAGAGTCAAGGTATGTGTAAGGAGCATAAAAGTACTGGGTGGAGTTTGCATAAAATTTAGGTAGAATAAATAAACATGACATTTAACTTGATTTAAGCCTGTATATATCCCTTCAATTAAATTTATATAAAGTTGAACAAATAGACGTATGTATCTTATGTGATATTCTAGGTGGTCAATTTGCATCTTATGTATTGTCCTATGTGTATTATGTCACGTTGGACATGTCTATCTACTTGTTTAATTTTATACATGTTTAAGTTTCTATTTATGCATATTCAAAGTTGGAGGCATAAATGTCAGGTAAAGCCAAGTTAAATGACATGTTTATTATTTATGCTTAGAATTTAAGCATAATACATAAACGTTTCTTTTAACTTGACTTCAGCTAATATCTATGTTTTTCAAGTTTAAATATGGACAACTAAATAATTAAAATTGTATAAAATTGAATAAGTAAACACATTTGTCGTATAAAATATTTTAAATTTATCTACTAAATGACCGTTTTACCATTTAAATTTATTAAGAGCTAGGTAAAAGAGGGTGGACCTCGCACGTGAAAAAATCGAATGCAAAGAAAAATGAGTCGATTTGTCCCCCTTATGCAAGATATACATGAGGGCTAATTCAAACATGATTTTGTAAAAATCTACTTATAATATTTTTGAGCCTATAACGTAAAAAGTGTCCATATTTAAACATGTCCACGTACATTGCTAGAATTTAAACTCTTGCAACATCTAAATTACCAAGTATTTCTTTTTGTAACAGCTGAATTAATTTGTAATAACAATAAATTATTATTGTAACTTTCAACATTCTTGGCCTATATAAATCAACCTTCTTGGTGAATTACCTACCCTGAAATATTCTCTCTTCTTCTCCAAAGTTTTTTTTGAAATTTTTATTCATGTTTAACTGAAATCATTTTTAAATAGTAACTTGACACGATATAATTTTTTATTAGTACATAATTTCTTATTGTTTTCATTACGTTCATAATCAATATCATAGTATTTTTCTAGCAATTCAATCTAATTTTCTGGTTTATATTTAATACATTATTTTAATCTCATTTTAATTGATTAAATTTCTCTATTAAAATATGTTTGTTTCTTTGAGTTAGAATCTAATATTTATTTTTTACACATGATATTAGAGCCAAACATATCTTTATACGTTGCAGCTTATACTAGCTAGTTACATTAACCAAGTATTAATACACTATTACAACAAGCATGCATTTACCAATCTCTTGTAAAAACGAAATATTAACTTAGTATTAAAACATTCATATATTTTGAAATTTCCAACTACACATATATATGTATTTTTTTGGTATTCTTGAGTCGAGAGTCTATCGGAAACAACCTCTCTACCTCAAAGATAGGAGTAAGGTTTTTGTACACGCTATCCTCTCAAGTCCCACTTTGTGAGTTTACCCAGGGTACGTATGTTGTTATCGTAACACCATATTACATTTACATATTAAATATTTAGTCAGATTGAATGATGATGCTTGGACTTTTTCACTTTGGGCTGAAACCAAGAGGTTTCATGATTCCCTTCTTGATTATTGCAAGAAGATGTTGTTGCTTCAGCCTGTAGATATGGTGCCAATGGTCGTAATGCTGAGGTTGGAGTTTCCATTTCAGCCTGCAAGCATAATAACAAACAAGAAAATATATTACTTATCTCTATCATAGAATACATATTTGATCTCTCTCAATGGTTAGATTAATCCTAAAAGATATAAAATAGATAGTAATTCATACCTTTAATATGAAAAATACATTACACCAATACAAATAAAGAGCCTTAAACGGATTGAAATTGAAGATTAAGTTGGGCTTAATTGAAGATTCATTTAAAATGGGTTAAGGCTTGAATAAATTGAGATTGAACCCAATACAAATTATCTTCAGTCCAACCCATAAAAATTTGAGCGGGTTAGACGGATTACCTATATTTGGGCTCATTTTGACACCCTAAAGTAGATAGATGTCAAATCCCTTTATTTTTTTGTATGCTTAGTTCATTATATTTTGAATTTCTTAGTAAAAAATCTTAGTTTTATCTCTACCTATCTGACCTTAATAGGAAAGTTTTCATTCATATGACTAGTCAATGCGTGCATGGGTGGATCTAGAATACATGTTACGCATTCGACATAATTCACTAACTTTGATTATGCGTGGACAAAGGAGAAAGGGAAATAAATAAGATTTTTGTTTTACGCACTCCATGTAAATTTGATGATGCAACTTAAAAGCTACATATTTAAATTTATTATCTCCTTCATTTCAATTTATGTAACATAAATAGTAAAATCAGATTCAATTTATCATAATCGTTATAATTAACTATCCATATTTTGAAACACGAAAAAATAAATTATCAATGAACACTAAAGTTGTAATTTTCTTTTTATAAAAGTTACCTTGGCAAATGAGAATGAAGTTTGTAATGGAGTGATAGCTGGGAAGACCCTATTTGAACATTGTGATTGCTTCAAATTTTCATCAATTAGGCAACTAAAACTTCCTTCTAAACTTGTTTGGGACATTTCAGGCTGCCATAACAAACAACAACTTGTCATTGGGGAAAATCATAAAAGGACGTTAAATGTAATTTTAAGAGAGCCTTCTTGCTAAAAATAAAAAATAAAAGAATCTTGACAGTTTAAGTGATTTTATTAAAGATTAGTTCCACTAAAATGGCAAGGAAATAGACTTTCGAGAGAGTTCTTTTTGTAGTAAATTAAAAAGAAAAAATGTGAAACATTTTAATAAAGGAATGAAGCACTTGAAAAAAAATGGGCAAATTACATATTTGGTCGGTCAATCAAAATAACTATATTTTGCTAGCTAAAATATTTACTATTTTATATCAAAGATGTATATTTTATAATAATATGAAAAATATATATACATTTACTGATTATTATTTTGATGGACAACTATACAGTATAGTTTTACTGAAAATAAATAAATAAAAGAAGTGAAATATATTGTTGAAAGAGCTCACCTTGGCAAATTTGAATGAAGTTTGTAAAGTGAGAGTTGGGAAGTTCCTTGTTGAATGTTGTGATTGCTTAAAGTTCTCATTATTTTGAGAATTAAATGTCCCTTCTTTATGATAAGTCTCACCACTTATACTTGTTTGGGACATTGTATCATAAGTAGTTGGGGATGGAAGGTTCATAGAACTGCATACAAGTCATCAACTAATTAATTATTCAACATATACACTACTAAAAAAAACTGAATTTAAGGACGAACAATTTTTGTAGCTAAACAATAAATTTTATCGCTAATCCTACTTAGCAATAAATTAGCAATATATTTTTGTTAGCTATGAGAAAAATAGCAACGGACTAACTATAAAATTCATAACTAATTTCAGTTTTTTTAGTAGTGATATAATAAAGAATAAATTACAATAAACACTCCTATGATATATCTTATATATTTTGAAATCAAACACTTACATCACTTAAGAGGATTGTAAGTGTAGGATATAAAGGAGTATAGTATAAATATTTTATTTTAAAATAAAAGGGGTATATTCAAAATTGAATCATATTATAAAAATAAATATTAATTAACCCTAAAATTAATAAAAAACTTATTTTATCCTTTAAAAATGATAGGAGATATTAAGGTCCATACCTTTGAGAAATTGAAGATGTTTCTGAGGCAGCATAGAGAGGACTATTAATATTGTTATTGTCATGATTATATTGACAATTATAATCTTCAAGCTCTAGCCATAAGTCATAAGGGGGTTTCTCATGAACTTGTGTGTTGTCTATGTGTTGAAGGAGTGCATTTATTTGCTATGATAAACCACCAAAACAAAAAACAATAATTAATTTGTAGAATCGGTATATATAAAGAGTCAGTAACAGAATCAGAAATTTAGTAAGCTGATTTGAAATCCTTATAAAAGGGTAGCCCGGTGCACTAAAGCTCCCGCTATGCGCAGGGTCCGGGGAAGAAATAATTTGATACGTCTAGTCAAAATACCAGAGTTTTTTCTTATGTCAATAAGGAGATTCAACAGCTTATATGTTATTAAAAAAGAAACTCATTTTTCTCTATTTGATTTTTTTAAAAATCCATTACCTCCATATTATCTTCATAACTGGATGTATGATTGCTGGAAAGTTGTTCCTAAACAAAATTAAACATTTAAAAAAATGAAAAACAAATAATATGTGGGCAAAAAATTAGAAGAGGTATGGTATACATCATACCATTCTTTGTCTAACTTGGTTCAATGCAACTTGAAGACGTTTTTCACACAAATCAAGCTCATGAAGTGGTGTAATTCTTTGTGTATCTGGTTCAAATATTCTTTAAATAAAGTCAAAATGTGAGAAGAGAATAAATATTCAAAGCATTAAGCAAAAGAAAAAGATACAAAATATCATATCAAATGAAGGGGATAAAACGAATTAGGTGCAAAGAACCAATTAGACTAACTTAATATAGATACATTAGAAATATAAAAACAAATATAATAATTAGATCGGAGAATACAGTTTCATTATAAGATTTCAATTAAACATACAGAGAGCTAGCAGAGCAAACTCGAATTGAAATAACATTAAATTATTAGGTCAAAAGTTTGTAGAGAGCAATAAAGTCCACATACCCAGCAGAGGCGGAATCTGAATTTAAAGTTTATGAGTTCAAAATTTTAATTCTTTTAAGTTACTAGGTTTTAAGTTTATTGTTTGTACATATTCAACGGAATTCTTAAGACAAATATAAGATTTGAACCAAAGTTATTGAATTCAGCGCCCTTTACCGAATGGACACCGACGAGTAAAATATTCTTATATTGCAGGATTTATCCTAATTAATTACCTTAATAATCCCTCAGCCTCATCGAGTTTACAATGTAAGCCATTGATTTCATCTTGAATTTTCTAAAAACAAAAATTAAGAGGAAACAATTAATCTTAAAGTTGATAATATAAAAATGAAATGAAAATTTAAAACAAAACAAAACAGAGAAAATGAATTAATTAAGCACCTTTGTCGTGTCATTTGCGTTGATGTATGCAGGATTTATCCTAATTAATTTTTTAAAAAAGAGAAAATTATGATAAATAATACATGAAAAAAATTATCCAAAAAATAAAATTCAATTAATTAAAGAAAACGAACCTTTCAATATCGCAGAATTTATCTTCAATTTCAATCTTCCTTAAGTTCCAAAGTACAGACTGCAGGGAGAGTGCGTTAATGAAAATGAATTATGTTAATTAGTTCATATTACTCTAATCATGGTCTCTCAATTATTAATAAATTTTAATTTTAGTTCTTGTGATATTTAATTTATAAACATATTTATCCCTCAATTACTTAAAATGTCCATTTTTTTAAATCAATTTTTGAATATTCACAAATTTCTAGAATTATTAACCGTTCCATTAATTAATTATTCATTTATTATGTTAAAATTTGTACTATTACTCTGTATTGTGTGCTGTTACTGCCTATTTTTCATGTGCTTGAGTAGAGTGTTTTTAAGAAACGATATTTTATCTTCTAAAAATAAGAATAAGATCAGTGTATATATTATTTTTTCCAAATCCCACTTTTGAATTATACAGAGTTTGTGTTGTACTCCGTGTTTGAGTGCAATATACTTCTAAAATTGGTCCAAATTAACATATTTTTCATAGAGACAAACCAAAAACATACATTTTAATTGACTTAAAGTTAAATATGTTGAATTATATATCACAAGTAGTGGCAGAGTCAGGATTTTGATTAAGAGGGTTCAAAATTTGAAGAAGTAGACACATAAACTAGTCGAAGGGGGTTCAACATCTACTATATATACATAAAAAATTATTTTAACCATATATAAATAGTATAATTTTTCACTGAATGACTTTCAGATGAACTCCTGACCATAAGGTGGCTCCGCCACAGATCACAACGACTAAAAATCAGAATTTATGAATAATTTTGGAAAAATAACGAGTCAAGTAAAGCTCACCTCTTTATTATTGATGTAGCTGCATTTGAAGGGAAAAAAAAGTTGTGTGTTAGATAGTCTAGTTAGTAATAAGAATATATAAAAGATGGAAAAGAAAAAAGAAGAACTTAACTAGAAAAAGAAACAAAAGGGGGGAAAAAATATAATAAAACCAAGAAGAGGAAAAAAATAATTACAATCCTCTTTCACTGTCTGGGAGACTGATAAGCTCAGAAAGAATATCTTCAATTCTGCATTAATAAAATTTAATCTTATTAGTCCCTCTAGAGGCAAGTTTATAATCAAATTTGACTTTAATTTTTGTTTTTGTAAGGTTAATCAAAATTATAAATTCAAACTGACCTATTATGCATTGGAAAAAAATTCACAACATGTTCTTTGGTATTTCATTTATTATAAAAATTGAAAATTATATTTATGCATGGGAATTATATAAAAGAATTTTATTACCTTCTTTTACGTGAATAATGTGTGAGACGACCAGAAGGAGAGAACATAATTATAGCAACATCTACGTCACATAAAACAGATAATTCATAAACTTTTTTGAGAATTCCATTTCTTCTCTTGCTAAATGTGACTTGTCTATTTGTCAAACTCTCTATCTTTAACAATGGCAACTTACTTCTTCCCATATTTCTTTCTGTAATTTATAAAGATATAAAAATATGTATATATGAATGTAATATATAATCAATTAAAAAATGAAAGTTTCATTTTTTGGATTGATATGATCTAGCAACATAATTTGAACGTATTTTGCGTTCATGTTGTTGGTAGAAATGATTGATTTCATCCCATTAAGAATTTAACGTCGGGGAATCCACTCTTTAACGTATATGTATACGATCAATGGAATAATTAAAAAAAATTCAAGGAAGATATTAGGGATGGAGAAAATGAATTTTGATGAGATTTTACATTTGTGTTTTTTAGGGTAATGAAAGTATTTATTCCCATGGTTTTAAAAGAGGAAGAGGAGAAGGAGAAAGATTGAGAAATTTGAGAAAGTTAATTAGTGGTGGGGATAGTTGATTTTGTCCTAAAAGAAAGGGGAAGTTGGGGTTGAGGGAATATATACTTGAATAATGATCCAATAAAATTTACTTGAACTTTAATATGTTTAAGGGTAACTTTGAATTTAATGTGTCATATAAATAATAAAGATTTTGGTACAAATTAAATGTATATCAAAATTAATAATACATATGCACAGTAGGGGTTAGGACAATATATATATATATATGTTGGTCGATCTGTACATATTTAAGTTATATACATTAAGCCGTGTACTATTTTTTTTTGGAAAAATTATTAAATTACACACCTCATATTTCTATATTTTCAATTATTCTCTACCATTTGTAAAAAATTCAAAAATCCTTCTTCTGATACATAGGAATGATGTTGATACATCGCGATTTGATACATAGGTCCTTTTCATGATACATCGCTAATTGATACAAACCAAACACAAAATGTATCAGCAAAACATAAGTTTTACTGCTATTTTTGTTGTGTTCATGATATATTAGGTGTTATAAGCTGATTCATAAGTTTTATTGATATTACAATATTTATTTTGTATGAACTAGCGATATATCATGAAAATGACTTATGTATCAAATCGCGATGTATCAGCGTCATTCGTATGTATCAGAAATCTGAAAAAAAGAGGGAATTTGGATAATTACCAAAAAAATCAGAATAAATTATAATTGAATTTTTTCACTATGAAATTTAAGTAAACTACCCCTTTTTTTTTTTTAACAATATCAATATAAATTAAAACTTTAACTTATGACTAAATTAGATGCCATTTTTACCAAGTTAGAATATTCTTCATGTGATCACTTGGGCTAGTGATCCAAATAAATGCATCAACGGCGTCAACTTATGCAACTTAGGGAATGGGCTTTGTGTCACTAATGATTGATAAGAAAGGCTTAATTTTCTCAAGACCATGTAAAGAGATAAATGATTCAACATTTTTGGGACTCATCACCTTCTCCCTCGAGCTTAGAACTGAACATTTAGAGCATAGACAATAAAAGATGGAATCTCAATATCAGATAAACCATTGAATGAGTTGACTCTAAAATCATAACAACAAATGGACGGATTTAACTCAATTTCAAAAGTTAATTAGTTCAAAAAGTGATCATGATTTTCTAGAATCACATAAAAAACAAATGATTCAAGCCCCAACAAATGTGGGATTCCATTACCCTCCCTCCCCCCCTCCTCCGGAGATATGTTGGTGCACGTTAAGGGCTAGACATCTGAAGTGTGAACAATATAAGATTGAGCCCAACAATAGATTTTGCTCAAACTCGATAAAAAATTTATTTAGTATGTACAAATAATATATTCAATATCCTACATGAAAAAATAATTATAGTCTAAAACCCATATACTAGCTCTACCGTTGTATCCAAACATCGAATAAACCATGAATTGACCAACCCTGATATCATGATAAGCAATAAACTTTGAGCCTAATTACAGATCAATTTCAAAAGTTTGCTCAAGAAGTATAGAATATAATTGACCAAGACACTATAAAGAGATAAATAATTCCAACCCAAATAATGTACAAGGATGAACCGTTGTGGTACCATTTGTTTCTTTTCAGCTAGGTAGGGACAGTAAAAAATTATAGCTTGATTGTCAACAGGAAGAAAAGAGTTCAATCATAGAGAGATTGGCATATAATTGATATGTTACAATCAATTATGGTTATTAATTGAGAGGAAAAAAAAAATTCTCCATTAATTGAGAGAATCCATAGACCATAGGGTAAAATTATTGGTCCTTTATACATCATCTATCAAATGTCATTTCATGAGTAAATGCACTAGGAAAATTATTGGGACAAACAATGGTAATTCATTAATTACTACAAGGTATCCCTACGTTTCACTCAATTGGACTAAGGCACATGCATCGTTTCTCTTTTAGGATTTTTTCTTACTCCATCTATTTCATTTTAATTAATATATGCAGTTTAAACTAATTATTTTTTCCATTTCAAAATATATGATCTATTTTTCTTTTAAGTTTATTTTTAAAAATGATTTTTTTACAATACTTTAATTTTAATTTTTCACATGACATATTTAAGGTTATATGATTAAGGAATATTTTGATACATTTGACATAACTTTAATTTAAGACCACAAAATTAAAAAAATATTCTTTATTTTATTAAACTCAGCTATTTATAATAAAATGATACTTTAAAAAAAACAGTGTCATTATATTTAATTTTGAATTCGATATAAAATCTTCAATATTTTTTTAAAAATAAAATTTATACATTTAAAAACTACATAAAAGATACTATATAACTATAGTCTATAACTCATAATAGTTAATAATTAAAAATATCTCAAAAGCATTTGAAAGTATTGCGTATAAATAAACACGGACACCATATACTAATAATATCGTTACATAACTTTATAGTGCTTGAGTACTATGTACAAATTGACACTGACAATGCAAATTGACATGAACATCATATATCAATAACAGCGCTATGGAATTTTACAGTACAAATTAACAGAAACACCATGCGTACTAATAAAAATCCCTTATAAAATTTTATAATTGCGTGCAAACTGACATAGATATCGCCGTTATTTAATTAATTTACATGATGGAGCAAGCATTAGGGTTGTCATCACTAAACATGGTAACATATGTAAGGTCCTCAAATCTTGAAATTTGATCCACTCTTCTAACATAACCAGGAGGAGCCTTCTTGTCATAAGCAGCAACAGCATAGGGCTGAGCCACTAAATTGTATGGCTCATAAGGCCAAATCTCAGCCTTCTTCCCTGTTGATTTTGCCTTCTTTAACACTTTGTTTGCTTCCACATATCCTCTTACTGTCACCTTTTGTTCTTTCCTATTTATCTCCACTGATTTTACTCCTACAAATGAAAAAAAAAATTGATAGTTAGATTAACATTTTTACCATGTTACAAATTATTTTTTCTCAATCAATTTATCTGACATATTTTCTTTTTTAGTTTATTTCAAAAAAAATGAAACGTTTTCTTATTTAATGACACTATTAAGATTTTACTCATATTGAATTCAATTTATTTAGCAAAAAGTCAACAAAGAATGTACATTTTTTTAATTATAATTTTAAAATATTACAAAGTTATTTCATATTTTTAAACTACGTGCAGTCTATCAAATCACATAATCGAGATGGAGGGAGTATTCTTTTTGCTTATATGATACTATACTATTCGTGAGTACTATGAGGGTCAAATACTATCTAATTCTCAAGGTGAATTAGACATATAGAATCTTCAAATGTTGTTAAATAAATTTACGTATGTACAAGCAGGGGCGGACCTACATGCAGCCTAGGGGGTTCATCCGAAACCCCTTCGTCGAAAAATTACACCGTATGTATAGAATCAATTTGTTGATTTATGAGTATATATTTAATAATGAACCCCCTGAACACAAGCCAAAGACTTGGTCCAGCGGTAAAGGGGTTCACGAAATTGCAAATTCTGGAGCTAAGTCTGCGGGTTCGAGCCCGGGTAGGAACATTTTTTTTTTCATATTTTAGTTTCAGCCAATTTTAATTTTTATTTGCTTAATAAATGAAACGTCCAACCCCAATATTGTAATATTAAACTATATTATATGTGTTTAATTATTTTACATTAATATTTTAGAGCACAACATAAAATGAATTACACTTTACAATAAATTTTTTTCTATTTTTATAAAATTAAGTAAAAGTTATAACTTTTTTTGAGTTTTCATATTTAAAATTTAAAAAAAAATTCTCTCATACTCATTTTAAGTCAAACATTTAATTTTTATTTGATTAAGGAATAATATGATTATAAGTAAGATTAAATAAATAGGATTGGATTTTGGAAATATTCTCTTATCCTTCTACTACAGATTAGTGACCACAACTTAAGAAAAAATATGCCTTTAACGTACAAATCAAGAATTAAGAAAATCCTCATTATTAAACTTTTATTTAATTATTTCTCTTATTTTAATATATTTTTTTGGATAGTATAATCTTTTGTGTTCCTTATTTAGTTTCAAAAATTGAATAATGTATTTATACAACAATGACGGCGACAGAACCCATAATTAAAATTTTAAAAATACATTTTCTCATATTGATTTTAATATTATGTCAAACGCGTACTTTCTCTATTTTATTGTTAGTGTTGAGCTAAAGTTGAATTTTATCTAGTTGCTTATATTTGATCCGACCCGTTCATATATGACCCGATCCGATCTGCTTATTTGTGGATACTATTAGCGTGTTTACTTATTTTTTTGAACCCCCTCGATGAAAATCCTGGTTCCGCCACTGTGTACAAGTTATGAATTACAATAATTCACAATTAAGAATATTTAAAAGGTATCATAAAAAATCATATTAAAAAAAGAACTCAGTTATTATCTAAATAATAATTAATTGAGTCACATAAAGTGTGACTGAAGGGGTAATATTAATCATGTAGATCACATATAATTACCTTATAAATAGCGATCATATTATGCAAATGTTTTTACACCCTGCATATATATAGCTTAAATTCATAATATAGCGGTTTGAACGAGATTCATATCAAAATTGTAAAGAAAATAAACGCCTCATGGCAGGGTAGAGTTCAACTGAATCTTCTTTTTAAAAAGATTATATTACGTATATAAATAAATAATTATAATATACATATAACTTGTTAAATAACCTTATTAAAATAGTTGACTCTGCCTAATATATGGGAAAAAATAATCTTAAAATCAATTATTATAACATATAGTGTTTAATTAATTTCTTAATTACCACTTAATGAAGACAAAGTTTTCTTGACTTTAAGCTCACAGCCATCACAATCCATTCTGACTTTGAGCTCCACTGTATGAAACTGCCTCTTCTTCTTGTTGGATTTATGACTAATCTTCACCATATCACAAATATACTCCAAAGTTCCTCCAAGACCCATATTTTCTTTTTGCTAGTTTAGTTTATGAAGTCTTTATTATTATTTTTTATTTTTTGCTTCCAATATGATAGTATCTTGTCTACTTCTTATATAGGCATTTTCTTCAAATAAAGGTGAAAAGGGAAGGAGGCCCCCACCCTCACCCAAAGACAATGTAAACCATGAACTTGATATTTTAATAGATCATGTCATTCCTGCAATACAAATATAATAGTCAGAAATAAAAAGATATTTTTTTTTAAAATTGTTTCAAAGCCACAGAAAAATATTATTTTTCTACAAAATTTAATTCCTTTAGATTTGCCTATAGCTTGAATTAATTTTCTTTAGATGAAATGGAACACCATTCACTATTCTGCAATACTGACAATTAAATTTGTAGAACTTCAGTGAACTCAACAATTGGAGTATATCACACGACATTACTTATTTTTTTCTTGAAATTTTTATTCGAAGAAAAGGAGAAATAAAGTTTGAATTCTGTCTGTTTTTAGGAACTAGAATATTTCGTTTTTCAGTGTATCAAATGAGGCAAAACCTCTAAAATTTTGTAGTCATCAATAGGTGTGAAAGCAAGGGAAGGGAGGTAACTTTCCTTTGAAGAGAGGTAACTTTTTGTTAAAAGGAACAGGTTCTTTCCTGCAAATTTTAAATAGTTCGGCGAATTAGTAAATTAATATTAGGGAATTAGTGAAAACAAAAAATAATTTTTTGGACAATCACATCATTTTTCAAAGTCAAGCAAGCAACGACACCGGCTCGAGAGAAGTCTCTCTTCTCAATCTTTTAATAACTAAAAGGAGTGTGTTTACTTAAAAGCACAAAAAATCTCCTCTTCATCACCGATGAAGGAGAAATGAACGTTCTTTTTCCCTCCATCTTATTTCCCTCTAATTCACATTATACCTCATGATCCTTAAAGCTTAGCCTTTAAAGAATTAAACCCAACAATATATACATGCATGAACTAGCTAATGGTGAATATTTATTTGCTGATGAATGAAATCAAATATTTCACGTGGGAGAATGAACAGAATTTCGGTGTGAATTAGATTTAAAATCTAATTTAACACAATGTCAAAACAAAACTCAATGTATAATTACGTACACTTCCTTTGATCTAGCCTTTTAAAGTAATTTAAGATCGTAACCTAATTTAACGAAAATAACAAATGTCCTAAAAAAAGAAATGTTGCAACAAATTGTGGGCCTAAACTCTATGATTAAGAGCCCGTTTGGATTGGCTTTAAGTTGGTCAAAACCAACTTAAAGCCCCTTTTTAACTTTTGGACGTGTTTGCCTAATGCTGACTTTAAGCCATAAAGTTCTTAAAGTCAGTCAAAAATGAAAAGTTAGGATTCCTAACTTTTTTTTTCCAAAGTGCTTAAAGTCATTTTCTTTGACCATGAAAATTACTTTTATATCCCTTATATTTTAACTAAATTTTCAAACTACCTTTTTTTTTTCTTTTAACCCTAAAATTCACATCATAAGCACTTTTATCCAAACACTCAACTGCTTATTTATAAAAATAACTTTAAGCACTTCAAAGTTCTAAAAGCACTTCATACATAAAAGTTACTTTTTTTAAGCCAATCCAAACGGGCTCTAAGTAGGCAAACCATCAATTATAGAAAATGTAGCTTCCACATTTCGAGGTACACATTCAACACGTGTGTTTCACTAAGAATTTTTTGGTCCACCAATTAAAAATTACTTATTTTAAGAAATATTTTTTAAAATTAAAATAGCTTCTTTTTTTAAAAAACACTTCAGAAAAAATTATAATTTATATTTTGCTATTTTATTTGAAAAATGATTTTGATAAGTGTATGACAAATTTTATTTTAAAAATACGTTTGAAAGTCAAATTATGAAAAGAGAGAGAAATCAATGCACCTTTACTATATGTTAAGATTATTTTAAATATTTATTAATGAAATAATATATTTAAGTTTTTACTTTTACTTAAGTTTAAAATACATATTACAAATTTTTAGTCAATATATATAAATCTGCTTGTGTATGTATTTAAAAGAAATTTTTCTAATTGATCAAAACATTGAGATTTCAATTTTTCAAAAAAAAAAAAAAAAAAAATTTTTTGCCTCTCAACCATTTGGGCAAACAGGCTCTGAAATTACTTGGATGAAATTCTTCACCAGTTTATTTTTGTCTAAATTATATATAAATAATTTTTAAATAATTTTTTTGTATTAAATTACCAAAGACAAAAAAAAAGTTATAAGTAAATCACCTTTTTTTTTGCCCTTTTTGTGAGCTAAAACCATGAGAATAATTTATTTAATGGAAGTTGTTGTTTATTCCTTCACTTCACATTATTGAAACCATGGACGCGTTTGGCATTAGCTATTATTTTACTTTATTTATTTTTAGTAAAGAACACCATACATTATTTTAAAATTTGAAACTTCTATTTTTAGGATGTTATTGCAACATTTTTTAAAATCTAATGTCATGTCAGTTACAAAATAATACATAGACTGTCGTTCAAATATATTGTTCAACAATGTCTCAATTATCCGTCTAATATTTGCTTATATATTTCTTCAATTTACAGATAAAATATTAGCGTTTCTTGATTAACGTCTGACTTTAAACTAATATTTGCTGATATATTTCTCAAACTTACAAACAAAGCATTAAACTATCGTTTAATATTTGTGATAACTTACAAAATTTTGGACGGTGATTTAATAGTTTCTCATAAGAATGTTGATTTACTCAAGAAGTATTTATAGCCTAAACTGATCACATGGAGATGCTCCTGGTTGGGCCTATAGTGACGGTGAAGGAAGCATAAATTTATAAATAGTCATTTTTCAATCCATATAATTATTTAATAGTCAATGTTACGAAGTTTCAAATTATATAGATCAAAATATTATCATTAAATTTCATGATAATAATTTTTTTTTTAAAATTAAGTCAAAAGTGATTAGTAGAACAACATATTCAGCGAAATTCCACAAAGTGATATTTGGAGAGGGTAGAGTGTACGCAGACTTTACCACTACTTTGTGGAGGTAGAGAGGTTGTATCCAAAAGGCCTCCGACTTAAGTATATCAAACCCAGAAAAAAGAAAAAGAAAAAGAAAACAATGGCGAAAGCATAAGAGAGAAAACAGTAGCAACAATAAAAATATAATATGATAATCGAAATGCAATAAACAACATATGGCAAAATCTATAAGGGCACGACTAGTCCTATGACAAAAATTATACCTCTACATGGCAAGACAACACTCTACCCCTATTAGCCTTCTACCCTAGTACGCGACCTCCACTTCTTCCTATCAAGATTGATCGGTAAATATTATTTGTACTAAAAATAGAAATATTTGGTATGAACTTCTACTTGAAGTTATTGTAAAAATTTATAAAGTTTAACCAAGAAAATGCTTATATGGTCACAAGCTTCTATATATATTTTTTATCTCTTACGTCATCTTCCTATAAATATCTGAATTAATTAAAAACTTACCAAGATCCATTACCACCAATATATTTAGGCATTGTCCGGGTCATGTTCACTCTTAGAGATCAGTTTGCTATTGCGGAGTCAAATTTTTTATTAAGTGATTCAAACTATAAAAAATAGACACATGAAGAAGTCAAAGAATGTTCAACATCCACTATATATACGTAACAAAATAATTTTAATCACACATGACCAATACAATTTTCTCCTGAATGAGATTTGGATCAATTCCGTCAACCCTTCCTAGCTCAGCCCATGCTGAGTTGTGGTCTAGGTTTGGAGTGAAAATGACACACAATCTCCTAATCAACAAAGTTGAATGAATACATAGAGGTTGTAAAACTCTAGGTCTCTTTTATTGATTATAACTAATTATTTTTATTATGTATTTTTTGTTGTTAGTTTATAATTCATAATCTCTAATAAAAATAACTGACATCGTGGGTGTAAATTGATGAACTAGGTCTAGACTACTTCATATCATTACTCCTTATGAATTATTGTTATGATTGATGATATAATTTTTTTCTGTGCTTTAGCCAAAACAAATTAACTATTATCTTAGCAGGATATTTAACACTATTCAAATTGTTAATGTTTAGGCAAGGTTGGCAGCTAAGACATTTGTTGTCCAACTATATGGATTATCCATTCCCTTCATTAATTATGATAATTCCTATGGTATAATCTTTTGCTAATAGTAAGACGGCTAGCTATATACATATCATAGGATAGGTTTAATTATCCATTAATGTTAGTGTAACCTCCACTTAATATAATGGATTAAGTTATATAAAAAATTCTTTTACCTTATCAATGACTATTAATCCGTGAAACAAGTTATTACATTTTTTTTAATCTAATTACCTGTTATAACAGATAACCTGACTTATTCTCAAAATTAAAATTTCATATTTCAAGAAGCTAAGTGCTATATATAGATATCCACTTTTAGGCTACACTGAACTTAAATTCTATTATAACTATAGCCTAAGGGCCACCATCCATCCAAAAAAAAAAAACTATAGTAATTGCTTGCTAATGCAAAGAATTTCCTCTATAAATTCCGTCCCTCCTTTATAGTTTTCTCAAACATCAAGAAATTAAGCAAACATACATTTCAAATACTTAGCAATATTTCAAATTATGGCATCCATGGGAGTAAATTATGCCCATCTTCATGTACAACAAAAACGCCTTAAAGAGAAGGGAGGAAGAAAATGGTCGAAGTAGTAAAAATGAGGGTGACGCGGTGAAAAAATTAATCGCGGATGGTAAATATAGTAAGGGTAAGAAAATTTACCCTGGTGTCTTTGTTTCATTGGAGTCCAATGAGAAGGTGAAAAATAAATAGTAATTTGGACTCTGAAAAATATAGCAAGGTGGTATGTAAAAATATGTGTTAATTTGTCATATATCTTTTTTTTGTTTAATTTTTTTACTAGCTTGTTGTATGTTAATATATTGTATCATTAAATTATATGAACCCTAGTTTTTGTTGATTAAAAAAAAGAAGGTCCAAATGGATGCAGTCACATATATTGTCAACATTCACATCCAAAATTATTGGGATAAATTCATATATACGAGTCTCCATAAATCATTAATATTTCTTTCTCATATTACAAATCTTAGAAGATTTCAATAACCGGAGTCTCTACATATATATAATTATAACTCTCAACATTAAATTTACGCTCATCATGAATTAATGAACTACCTCAAGAAAAAAAATATATTAAGCTAATAAAACTCAGGTATATTGATACAAACTTAATTAATTTGTCAAGTCATAAAAAAGAAAAAAAAATCTTAAACATAGATAAGAATAATAAGATACATGGTACACAATTTGAAATTCCTCTTTGCTCTTAGACTTTCCAAACTCCAAATATTTTACTTTTAACGGAAAAGGATTAAAATATCTTTTAACTTATTTCAAATGTTTTAAAATGTCCTCCTTCCACTTGTGTTTCGTAATAAAGATGAGAGATTTCAAACGAAATTTGGCCTGAGATATATAATCGGAAAAGATCAAGATGCGTCAAACTCACAAACTCATCAAATTTAGGTTAGATGTGCCAATTAGAGAAGTCATTCCAAGAATGATTGAGCCTTTAAGAGATTTGAGAGTTGAAATAAGCTGCTATATTGGAATTCAATCACTCCTACAAGTTGGTTGCAACTGAGGTCAAGTTAAATAACATGTCTAGTCATCTCATCAATCAAATTTTACTCCATCCAACAAACAGTAATCTCTGCTCATATTCCACTTGAGAGTTGCCTATAGCCCATATTTAAATAAAAGAGTTCAAATTGTGAAGAATCTCAATGAGCAAGCATAAAGAATATTTTATAGCTTAATGTTGTTGTATGAAGGGACATTTTACCTTAGTGGGGATTTTTTTATATACTTAATTTGGATTATTTTTTTTTAAAAAGGTGTGGTTTTCATTGGTTTGATGACTATTTGATCATGTACTGATTTATGGCTCTATTCTTGGAGCCAATACTAGTTAAGGCACTTATAAAAAGTTGGATAAATGAGTGTTTAAACTTATACAAATTATTTACATGTTTGAAAACTAGTAAGAATTATAATATAATAGTTTTAAAATAAATAATTATTATTCCCAATGTTTCCGCTTATGTTAACCTATTCCTTTTTCAATTCGTCTATTAATTCATTAGAAAAAATGACATCTTTATAAATTTGAACATAAATTAATAACTTTCTAGCTAGTTTTATCTTTATCGAGAAGAAGAGGAAGTTGACCCCGATCTACACAACCTATAGTCTATGCTGTTAAAGACGCATACAACAAACCCTTGTATATCACTGTATTTTAGCGTAAATATAAGTGTGGTATATTGAAATACAGTGATACATATCACTTGGAGAAAACAACCATATTTGAATTGCATCATTTCATTATGTAATGAAAGCATTATCTAAGTTGTTAATTAAATTTCTTACTTAGAGAAGGCTGACAGCTAAGTACTCCACTAACATCTAACTTTAGTTTGCTAATAGTGGTTAATTAAACCGCCTAATTAATAAAAGATAACAACTTTATCCCTTGTTATAAGTGTAATCTCCACTTCCATTTATGTCTTTAATTTTTGTTCTACACCGTCCTAATTAAATAATTTTGTAGCCTAATAGTCACCACTAGCTAATTAAGTCACACACACACAAAAAAGGAAAAAAAATAGTCATTGATTGGTTACAAATGCAAGGAATTTCCTCTATAAATTCCCTAGTACTCTATAGTTTACTCAAACATCAAGCAATTGCAAATACACATATCAAACACTTAGCAATATTAATTTTTCTCTTAGGATAAAATTTCAATTATGGCGTCCATGGGAGTAAACTATGCACATCTTCACGTACAACAAAAGCGCCTTAAAGAGAAATTGAAGAGGATAACAGAGGAGGAAAATGGTCGAAGTAGTAATAATGAGGGTGGTACGGTGAAAAAATTGACCGCGGATGGTAAACGTATTAAGGGTAAGAAAATTTACCCTGGTGGATTTGCTTTTAATGAGAACTTAAGTGAAAATAAAGAGTAGTAATTTTGGACTCTGCACAATATATAGCAAGGGGGTATGTCAAACAATGTACATGTTTCTAGTGTTCTTTTCCCCCTTCTAATTTCTCTCTTTTTTCTTTAGCTTGTTGTAAGGTTTCCTGTCTGCCAAGCTGCGGTGAAGCATTCACCTAACTTGTGCATGCTTATATATGGTATTATTAAAAAAAAAATATATGGTATTATTAATTATATGAGCCCTTTTACTAATTTTAAAAAAGAAGTCCAAATTTTTGCAGTCACTTTATATTATATGGCCATAATAATGTCTCACCAATGCAAATTTTAGTTGAAAACAATAAAAAATTTATTAGGTGGTTTCTTCTCATCACCCTAAGTCTTGTTGGGCAAGTATCTTTAATGAAATAATCAAAATGCGTTCGGCGGGGATACCGCCATTATCCAAAAAATATAAAAAAAAAATATGGAGTGCAACGAACACTGGATTTTGAAATTATTTACCCTTAATGCGGTACATGTTGAGTTTATAAATGTGGCTTAAGAACATGTAACTTTTTCGACTACTTCGAATGGAATGTTGTGGGAAAAGGGTTAGACTAACTATCGGAGATGACCAAATATGTGATTTGTATATTGTAACATGGTTAATTAATGTGAACAAGATAAAAGAAATAATGAATATGACATTGAATCAAAATAGTAAAGTAAAAGAAATGAGCCTAAGATCCGATGTTGATGACTGACAGTGTCACCAGATAAAGTTTGATCTTAGTAATGTAATTTAGCACAACAAATAATAGAACACGAGGGTTTTGAGTTTTGTATCTTGTGTTTTTATATTGTAAATCCACTCCTATGTTATAAAGTATAGTAGATCGTTTCTTCTTTTATCTTTTTAGATTTGAGTTATTGACTAGAGGTAGCCGGAGTGTGTTGTGGCTAGAGTTAGCCGTTAAAGTCTATATCAACTAGAGGTAGTTGGTGTAGTGGGTAACAGAGTTATTGCTTAGAGCCCGTTTGGATTGGCTTATAAGTTGCTGAAAACAATTTACAAGTTGTTTACAACTTTTTTGAGTGTTTGGCTAGCCAATTTTAAATTATTTTGTGCTTAAAATAAGCCCCCAAAACTAATTGCGTTTGTTTGGCTTAGCTTATCTAAAACAGTTTATAAGCTAAACAACTTATAAGCCCAAAAAAATTAGTTGGGGTAGCCCAACTTATTTTTTTGACTTATAAGCTACTTTCAGTTTATAAGTACTTTTAGATATGTTAAGCCTAACAGGCTATTAGTTGTGGCTAGAGTTAGTTATGGTGTATTGTTGAAGTATATATAAACTAGAGTTAGTTGGTGTAGTGGGCAATAGAGTTATTGTTTAGTTTGTCTTGTAATAGAGGTGTTACAAAGGGAAGGGGATTAAGAGTTTAATTCCTAGATTGCAAGAGGTTGTAATTAGAAACTTGGCTTGTTGGTTAGTGACGTTGCTGGTGAAATCTTATGGCACAGGTAGTGATTTTTTTGCTTCCTTGAGCTAGGAGGTTTTCACGTAAACATTGTGTATCATTTTACCTTTTGCGTCTAACTTGAACATTCTGTTAACTAGTTGTGCCAAGAGAGTTGATCCCCTGACTCATGGTGGACTCAAATAATTAAGCCATCACCAGTCTTATGACCCCAGAACTTATTGTCGACATTATTCCAAAGACCCCTCTTATTCTCTGGCGATTGCCAAAGCCATGATCATGGTAAAGTCATTGATGAGGTGAATATCAAAATTGTGCCTGTTTGGTTTTAAAAAAGAAGAATTTGTAGGAAAAGAACAAAAATATTTAAAAAAATTAAATAATTGTAACGACTTGTCCCTGTCGTTAGGAATAGGCCAATGGGGAAGAATTTCGGGTCAGAAAACTTCGGGTAGTAACTTCGGAAAAATTTAGCCTAGGCCAGACTTAGACGAATTCTGAGTTAGGTGAGATCCAGGGTGATCGCGTGAATGGTGGAAGATTAAATCTCTGATTTATTTGGATAAGTTGATAGCCAAGGCGACACGGAGCATTTATGGCTTCGCAAAATCGCATTCGGGCGAGTAAAACTTTCAGAATTGAATTTGGCGTGAAGGGTATATTTTAAAACGTCTTAGGAAAGTGGTGTGTTGTGAAATGGGAACTTGGAGCTCAAACTCCGAGCTCTCTGCCGTACAACCAGCCAACGCGGGATCTGTCCTGAGACTTAAGTCGGAAAAAACTCCAGAACGGTCTATTTCTGCAAAAACATTTCCTAAGGCTTGAAGAGGCGATTTCCATCGATTTCCCATGGATTTCCACGCTTAAGGTAAGGATTTTACTCCTAAAATTCATCATTTGATTCCTAGAACCTAGAAGCTATGGTCGGTAATTATTGGGGGAGGATTTAAACTAAAAACTAATAGTGGAAAATAGCTCTAAGGTGGGGTTAGGATCATGGGTTTGGCTTAGGATGAGAAATATGTTATTTTTCATGATAGTTAGGTCATTATGTTGATCCTTTATATGTATTTACTATTTCTAAACCAAGAACGAGAGGAACGAATTGGTAAAGGGAAAGCTTTTGCCCTGTAAAGTGGTTGAAGCTTGAATTTGAGGTAGGTGATGGTCTTGTTTCCCGTATGTGTTTCATATACTTGTTAAATTGCTTCATTACATGCCTATGTGTATATGAATAGGAAAACATACTAGATTATGAGTGAAATGATCACTTGCTGGCCTGTTTTGTGATGTACTCGTTCTTGGTGAATATAATGTTGTAAATACTGAATGTATTTGTGATTGTGGTATGTTTGGATTAGGTGTCACCTTCCAACACATAAACTGAATCGAGTGTCACGTTCCGACACATATTTGAATCGGGTGTCACAATCCGACACAAAATTGATTGTTTATATGTCCCTTGAGAGGACCCTTGTGTGAAGTAATAGCATGTTGGAGATATTGAATTGTGATCTTGCTGAATATGGTTGAAGATGAGATTGGTTGACTTATTTTGTATATGTGTATGCTTGTTATGATGAATTTACTTGTGCATGATCCGCGTACTGGCTAACCGCATGATCCTACCAATATACTGTTGGTTTTGTTTACTGATACTACACTTGCTCTGCCTTTTTTGAGTAAAGGGTATATTCAACCAGTTGCGGAAAGACCTCGTTTAAAAGAGTGAGGCTTGTTCGAGTTCAAGGGTGAGTTGTTTATTTCAAGCTACCGTGGACTCTTCTTTGTTCTACTCCTTTTTCTAGGACTAAATTTCAAACATTGTTTTAGTATTATGACTTCATTTTGGGGGTGTTCCCCTTCTTATGTTGATAGTTGGTTAGAGTTTTGGTACGAACGACTTTCAGTTCCTAGGATATTTTCGCATTTTTAGTTTGTTGTTTAGATTATTTTCTGAGTTTATGGGACTCAGTATTATTTCTTGATTTATTCCTGCTTCCGCAAAATCTTTAACTGTTATATCTTACAAGTGTGATGGCTTGAGCTGTAAGGATGGTTCTCCCACTGAAGGGTTAGTGTGGGTGTCAGTCACGACTAATCGAGGTCGTGATAATAACAAGAAAGAAAAGGTATAAATTGAAGTTGAAATCGATATATTTTTAATTACTGCCGTCTAAAAATAAAATTTATAATAAAATTACTAACTTCTAAACCTAAAAATAAGTAAAATAATGAATAATCTACTTAAAATACCAAACTCCTAAATCTATAATATAATACTTAAAATTCAAATTGAATTCAATTTCTAATTAAAAGGACTAATTATTTTAATAATTTTAAAGCAAATCTTCAACAGTGCCCAAGGGTACTCAGATTAATTAGTCATCATATCAACGACTCTTCTTTGATTTCAGACTTTCTGTTTCCAAAATCATTGAAGAATTTTCCCTAGAGACTTCCCAATCTAAGGAATTAATTATCAAGATAGGCCGATAATTCCATTGGCTACAAATAAAAGATTGTATTAGGAACTTAGCATCATAGTACACACACATTAAAAAATGAATTAACTACAAGCTTTGGATATATATGAAAACCAAACTACAGCACTTAATTATATAAAAAACTAAATAATGTTTTTTTAAAAGAAGTTTTGTTCTCTGTTGAGTGGGATTTCCTCATTAAGGCTTATGTTATTCTCAGAAAATGAAACAAATTGTGTAGATAATAATAATTAATAATTGTAACCACAATTAATTTTAATTATGGCCGGTTGCACCACTTAACTGAATTGTTAGAGTTTTTTTTTTTGTTAGAGTTAGTGACTTACTAACACAAAACTAATTAAACAATCAAGTTGACAGTTTATCAATTAACAAGATAGAATATGTCATTTCACTTTTTTATCCAAAACTAATGGTTTTAACACACACACATATTTGTGTGTGTCATCTTACTATAAAAGTCTAAATTAATTAATTAAATACCACCAAGATGCATTACCAAAAATATATATTCAAAATATGTAATGCAATTTTTTTTTCCTGTGTGGCCAGATTAAGCTCTTGATAAGTGTCAATGATTCGTTAACAACTAACGGTATATATACTTAGAAGGGGAAAAAAATAGATTGGTGAGTGGAGACTTTGCTTTCATTAATTAATCTTCCAATGGAAGACAACATTATTTATTTATATTCACTTTGAAAAATCCACCTACTGGTAAGCAAATTAATTACTTAATTATTTGATTTTTGATATATTTTATTTAAATTGTCGATTTATTGTAAGTAGCCCTTTTATCTTTTTAAAATAAGAATAAGACTGTGTACATACCACACTCCTCAAATCTCACTCGTGGATGTTGGTGGACATTGTCAAAAGCAAAGAGGAATAGAAAATAGTTTTCTAGAAAAAAATTAAACAAACAAGGATCAACTTATACATCACTAACTTTTACAGTCACAAGACAATTAGAAAGGCATAAATTGTTTAATGATTAATGTTGTTATATGAAGGGACATTTTGTCTTTGTCGAGATAATTATATTTATCCAAGTTAAATCAACAAGATTTAGCTTTCATTAGAGACTTCCAAAACATGGAAATTAGCGAGTGGTAAGTATCTAGGCTTTCTCATTTGTAAAATAAAAAGGGGCCAATTTAGGGAGGACATATTTCCTTGGGCTAGAGTAATTTTGAGCCAATGATTTATTGGAAATAATTTTTTATTTGATTTGCAAAATAGGGATAAGGTCCATGTATTCCTTTTCAGATCTCCACGTGTAGGATTACATCGAGCTCCTGTTTGATCATACAATTTTGAAGTTGAAACTTGAAAATTGAAAATTTGAGTTTTTGAAGTTGTGTTTTTGGAACTTGAAATATCGTTTGGACATGCATTTCACTTGAAAAATATTTGAAGTTTTGTGAGTGAAAATGAAATTTTTCACAAAAACTAGTCTAAGCCAGTTTTTGAAACCTAAAAATATTATGAAGAAAAATTTTCAATATCTAAAACAAAATTTGTGTTCAAAGGCTAGTTGGATATGTTAGATAAGTTTTTGTACGAACTGCCCCTATTTGAGGGGGGTCTTTAATTCGTGATCTTTAATTTTTGCTACTAGTGCTGCTCATTTAATGAAAATCTGCGAGGTAAAGTCTCCTTAATTATGAACTAAATTCGCTAGGCTTAACTAATTTTGCAAGGCATGACTTTTTAGAGAATATTTACCATGGGGCATAAGTTCTGTAATATCTTATTTGCATGCAAGACTATTAGAGAACTTTCTGCTTGGGACATAATAACTTGTGCAACCTAATTTATATCATGTGGGATGCATACTTGTGTCACTGAACTTATGTCTTGGAGCATATCGTGGCCACTAAGTTTATGTCTTGGGACATAACTAGTGTCTTGAGCTTCATTTCTTTTGCCTTGAGGCATAACTTGTATCACTGCATTTATGTATTAGGATATAAATTGTGCCTTGAACATAATTTGTTTTGCCTTAGAGCATAAATTGTGCTCTTGAACTTTTATTACGGAGGCATAACTTGGGTCATTAAACTTATGTTTAGGACATAACTTGTAATACCTCAAAAATTATCAAAATATCCCTAAAAGATAGCACACTCGCATAATGTATCAACCCTAACTTTTTTGGCCAACCCGAGGATGGAATATTGATCAGGGGGAAAAACCATGTGGGGAAGTGGTCTCAATTGGATTTTAGGCCAACCGGATCAAAAGATAATTTTTGGGGCAAAATTCATTTCCAGAAGACTGCACGACAGGTCCGCGCGGACCTGCCCCAACATAGTTCATTTTACCTTTTCTTCATAAAACGCATTCGTTGAATCCGATTTACTTTATTCTTCATCTTATGTCGGAAAAAGACGGTTTAAAATTAATTTCAACTTTATAGAGAAAAAAACAATTTTAGAACAGAAGAGCCGCCACTTAATTTTTAAAAGAAATTAAGAAAAGTTAATTTAAAAGACCTTAACAGATTTAAGTCTTAAAATTTCAGAGAAAAAGGTATGAGGTTCTTATTTCCACTTTGAGAAGGTGTTAAGCATTCAAAGTGGCCGCTAACGCGCGGTTATCCGGCGATTTCAAAACTTTTTGACTAACTTTGGTAAATTTACTTATACATAGTAAAATAAATAAATTTATTTGAGCAATAAATCAAATTGAATTACTTGAGATAATTTTAGAAAGAAAATATACTCTATCAAAATGACTAAGGAGAAAAGCAAATTTAAAATATTTAAAATAAAGCAATAAATTTAATTTATTTAAATAAATTAAGAAACAGTTAAGACTTTGACGAAACATAATTACATAGGAAAACACTTGACTATTTTAAAAAGATAATAACTTAAAGCATTTTTCAAACAAGTAAAAGGATTTTCGATCAATCATATGGGTAAATAAAAAATGATAGTCAATAAAATCTAAAAAAAAGGCAACCTTATAAAAGAAAATAGTTCTTTTGGGGATTTAATTAGATTAATCTAAAAATTAGTTAGAGTTAACAACTAATCATAATTAAGCAATTCAACAAGCAATAAGAATATTCAAAATTTAATCGGATATAAATCTGATAGGCCCAATCTCAGTTTATGTCCGCCTGGACTGAAATTTGGGCCTTTTTACTGCTGCTGCCAAATATTGGGCTTTAAGCCCAATTGTCATCCATGTCCTAGTCAATTCTAATGAACAAAAATTATACATTTACAAAAGGAATGGATTCAAGCACATTTGCTGCTGTATACTAGTGTATACATTTGATGTATACCACCGTATACTGCCCACTTTTCCACATGTAATCCTTATATCAGATTGTATACACTTTGTATACGGCCTATTTTCGGTCTTCAACCTACATATCAACTAGCCTCCATTGTTTGTATCAACTAGCGATGTATCATGAAAAAGACTTATGTATCAAATCGCGATGTATTAGCGTCATTCGAATGTATCAGAAATATGAAAAAAAGAAGGAATTCGGATAATTACCAAAAAAGTCGAAATAAATTGTAATTGGGTTTTTTCACTATGGAATTTAAGTAAAATACCCTTATTATATATGGTGTTGTAACGTTGTTGTGTAGGTATGTAGTATGTTTCTTGGATTTGGACGGAATTAGTATTGTTTGCTATAGGTGTTATGTAGAAATGGGTTGCTGGGAATGTTGTATATGGGGTTGGGTTAGAAGGGTCGATTGGTTATTATTGCAAATCGCAAATTGGGAATTGGGGTGATGGGTTGATTACTCCTTGAATTGTTCGTGTCAGACTATTCTCATGACATAGATTAGAGTTTGATTAGTTGGCCTATGACATTTCTTCCTTGAGTTAGATTGTTGATTGGAATTGTCCACTTATTTATCTCTTTATTTTAAGTCTTCCGCTGATTAAATAAATGAACGGATGTGTGATCAGTCCAAGTGGTTCTCTTGGGAGCCAGTAATGGTTTCTGAGAGCCGAACACATCTAGGGTACCCACCCGAGGCATGACAAACTTAGTATCAGAGCACAAATTTCAAAAGTCCTAGGAAGTCTATGAAGCCATGTCTAGTAGAGTCTTGCTTATGGGTGTGTTGTGCACCACACTTATAATCAGGATGTTATAGGATATTAGAAATTTTTTCAGTTCTTTTATATTCTGAATTCGTACAGTAGAGTTTAACTCTATAAAAGTTTCCTTCTAATTTGTGCGTTGCTCAAATTCGTCTGACTACCTATCATACTCGTGGTTGGAACAGTAAAGCTTAGATTGTTATTGATGGGTTACTTTCAAATAAAGTATTCAGAGAGTAAAGAGATGACACCAAGCTCGAGAAGAGCCGATTAGTGTGCTTAAGTCTATTGATTCGAAAGAATGCACTCTTATTCACTTGAATCATGCATTGAGCCAAAGCAAGATGTACTCCCAAACTCTTTTCCATAAACCTTGCTTCAGATATCATCTGTGAGAGGGAAGTGGTATCTCAAATTACTTAGTGTTACCACCCGAGAGAATGTGATTTGAGGTATTGTAAGCTATAATTGGTAGAATTATCCTGAAGCTAGAAAGATGGAGTTGGAGGAGTAGAAACCAAATAGTGAGAAGAGTGGTTTGTTGAGGTATATTACTAGAGTTATGTATTTGTAAGGTAAGCAATTGGTTAGAAATCAAGTTTCTTTGGCTTTGACTAAAGATTCGTAAGTATCGTCTAACTTTCATGATGGAAGATAGAAGAAGAGTTGTTAGTCAGGATGAGCTAGAGTACACTTGAACCATGAGAGAAGTTTTATGTTAAGGTGTCTTTTTGTTAGTAAAGACCTAGTATAGGTGTTGAACGGAAGAGAGGAGTTGTCATGAGATGATAGATCTAAGCTAAGATTATGATTTTGAAGAGAGAGCTCTATGTTATTAAGAGAGAGATGAATATATCTAGGCAATAAAGTGTAATGAATGGGTAAATAGTACTTAGGCTGTGAAAGGAGACAAGGCAATAAATTGTAATTAGACAAACAGTGAGACGAGGATCAATTACTTATCATGAGGTCTTAGTAGGAGAGTGTTTTCTTAATTTCACCTAGTACTTGTAAGTTCATATAGTATGTGAGTAGTGATATGCGTGTTAGTACTAGACCCTAAGCTTGAATTTAAGATGAGTAGAATGAAGAAAGAACGACTAGCATTATGAGTGTGATAGTGATAGTTTTAAGATTTGATTTAGTAGGCTTGACATGGCTTATGCGAGAGATTAAGATATTAACTTGCGAGAAGTGTGTGCTACGAATGGGGGGTATGCGACCCTCAGATGTAAATAGTGAATTGAGGCTAAGTCATTTGGTAAGAAGAGACTTAAGATGTGTATCCGAGATACTATAAAGTTGTATGAGGCTCTAATTTTATGAGTTATTTTGGGTGACTAGTTAGTATCCTTTAGTTGCTAATGTGGAGAAGGCTGGATGTGAGTTTTTCTTTCTATTTAGTATCCATAAGAATTGGTTCGAAGGAAGTTGTATATAGATAATAATGAGTCTTCTGTTATAGTTCAAGTTTCCTTCAACTAAGTTAGGAATATGTGAACCTAGAAGATGAGTGTTAGCAGGCTAAAGAGAAGAGGTTAGATTATAAGAGTTAGAGAAAGTGGATGTGTAAGCCAATAAGAGCAGCATGTATAGAAGGATGCCTAAAATATAGAAGGAAGTTAAGGAAAGTATCTTATAATGAGGCTCCAGAAGCAGTTTGGTATCTTCGGATATAGTACAACTGGAGAGTTTAATTGTACTTGTGAATCATGATACTCAACCGTGTAGAGCAGTGTGCTTATAGCTAAGTGTAGAGAATCATTCCGCAAGCTCAGAGTAGTGACCTTCGAGCTAAGGAGGAGATGATAAGGTAATGAACCAAAGTGGGTCTTGAGTTTTAAGAAGTGATGAGTTGAGTTGACCAGGATGATACATCAGTGTGTTTCCATCTCTTACATTTCTTATACTGCAGTCGAGGTGATACCCTATACCTGCCCTGTGCATGAGAGCCATACTCGTGGCCCATACCCATGTACTAATTCATGTTCATGCTTAGTTTCTAAAGTGAGAAGTGGTAACTTTCTTCAGCGATCTCGATCTTATTCCTTGAATATACAAATTTTCAGCCGTATGTTATATGGGACATAATAGATACTTTCATATTTTGGAGTATGATCAATTTTATAAACCCATGATAGGCCTAAAAAGGCTGGTGAGATCATGTTACATTATGAATGTTCTCAGATCAAATTTCTTGAATGAATCATGCTTATGATCTGTAGCTCTAAGCCCTTCTAGTGATCCTTTATTTTCAATTTTGATAGCAATATTGATGGTAGTAGATGAGTAGTGGCAGTTGAGACAGAGTGGGTGTTTCTTATTATGATAGTTATGGTGTGCTTATTCCATTTATTTTTATAGACATAGAGGAAGATCGAGATGGGATCTTGTTGTGTGAAATAGATAAGTAAGAGTATTTTGATGTACCTCTCGGTAGAAGTTAATGCAATTGTCGGCGTAGAGATACTAATATTGACATGAGAATTCTTAAGGGATGTTAACTTTATAGAATTCATAAAGTGGTTAGAATGATAGGCTTGCATGTGTGGTGGTCATTATGTAAGTGATTGTAGTAGGCTATTGATGATTTCTTGTTGAGGGTTTCAAGTAAGGGTATTGGGATGATTATAGAACTAGGCTTAAATATGGTATTGATAGCATATGGATGAGTGCACGATGCATTAGGTGCTTCTTGATTTGGACTCGAGGTTGGTTGAATGTAATGAAAAAGAGTAGTACTCTTGAGATGAGGTTCTTTATAGAGGTATATAACATGAAGCTTGTGGTCTAGATTAGCATAATTATATTATGTGTAATGCCCTGTGACTTAGAATTATGCTTGAACATAATAAGAGCATGCAGTTAGACTTGGAGTCCTAGGCCTTGGTGAAGTTAGTCATATGTATCCTTGTGGGAGTTATGAGTTGCAGTCGAGAAAGAGTTATATGTAAAAAGAAGAGTATTTAAGCTCGAAAGGTATCGGTCATGTCACTTAATTCATAGTGTCCATACTCATAAGCCTCTTTCCCAAAGTTATGAGAAGTTTCGATGGAAACGTTGGAGATTATAGCCCTCCTCTCATTTTTTGCTTCAGTGATGATGTTGAAGGTAATTCTCTTATTCTTATCTCTAAGATAGTACCTTCTTGAGTTTGAATAATTGAGTGAGTTATTCATGAACTTGAGTTTTTGAGTTCTTGCATTACATTCGTGCCTTCCAATGATGATATTGATGGTAATATTCATTTTTCCTATCTTAGAGTTGATGTTCATTCCGAGTTTAAGTGGATGATGAGTATTCTTGAGTTCGAGTAATGATGAGTTGATTTTTTAAGTATCTAAGTTCTTGAATTGCGCTCGTGCCTTCTATAATTTCCTAGATTGGTCATTATTCAAGGACGAATGATCCCAAGGGGGAGATATTGTTATATCCCAGAAATTATCAAAATATCCCTAAAGGATAGCGCACTCACATAACGTATCATCTGTAATTTATTTGATCAATCCGAGGTTGGAATATTGATCAGAGGGAAAAATTATATGGGAAAGTGGCCTCGATTGAATTTTAGGCCAACCGAATCAAAAAATAATTTTTTGGGGTAAACTTACATTTCCAGAAGAGTGCGCCATAGGTCCGCATCGCGGACCTGCCCCAACATAGTTCATTTTATCTTTTCTTCATAAACACATTCGTTGAATACGATTTACATTTTCTTCATAAAACACACTCGTAAAATGCTATTTATGTGTAATTTTTTCGTATATTTTTTAGTTTCAGTGAGTGGCATTCCGGTGTTTTCCCTACCCATCCTATAATTAATCCATGATTGATATAGGCCATTTTCGACTTTATAAGGGTTTTGAAACCCATTTCTTAGTTTTTACACATTCAAGCAAAAGAAACTAGGGCTAAAGAGAGTTGAAAGTGCTAGGGTTCAAGGATTTCAAGCCAGAATCTTGCCAGTTTGATTGTCTGTCTTCATTCCAGGTATGTAAGGCTAAACTAAAGCATAAACCTTGTTCTTCCATGTTCCCATGATTGTGATAGGTTGATTTGTGAATAAGTTGAATGCCCATGATTGTGTTTTTTGAGAATTTCCTTAAATTTAACATATTTTACATAGCATTGCGTTATTGATATTTTCTACGAACTTGTTTCTTGAAAAAATAATTTAAACTACTTATTTCATAAACCCTAATAGTATTTTGACTAATATTGAATGTATACGCCTAGGGATTGAGTCTAGAGCCTTGAACTTGTGAATGTATGATTGTGATTGGGATGTGAGCATGATGAAACTCGATAGTCCTTTATATCTTCAAAATTGAACCCAATTGAATGGTCTCAACTGAATGTTTTCATAAATGATTGTCCAACTACTCTTACATGATTGGAAATGATTGAATAATTTATTGATTGAAAGGATTGATTGGATATAACTGATGAACTGATAAAAGTCTATATGAGACTTATTGATTGGTTTGATTGTATTATGAGCATTGAGTCTTGGGAGGAGTATCGAGCACCGAATTAGGTAAGAGTAAGTAATAACTCGAATTCAATAACTACGTAGCTAAACGTATGAGAGGATTGAGTCTTGATTGATTGTTGGATCCATGATTGGTTTATTTATCCGTTATCCTGGCAAAATATTGAACGGTTGCGGCAACAACAATGAGCTTGTTGTACGATCACCGGCTCATAAGTGATTGTTGTCGGATAAGAGAAACTCTCATATAGGTCTTGATAGTATTCTGATTGGATTGAATTGTATAAGATTGGTCTCTATCTAAACCTTACTCTTGCTTTAAGGCTTATAACATCCTGATTTAGTTCCTTATTCTTGATTGAGTTACTTGAGTTAATGTTATTCTACCTTATGCATGTTTCATTCTACCATATTACATACTCGTACATTCCACATACTGATGTCCATTTGGACCTGCATCGTTTAATAATGCAGAGACATGTTTTAGAGATCATCAACATGTGCACCGTTGAGGATCTGTTCACACTCAGCTTATTTGTGAGTCCTCCCCTACATTCAAAGGATACCACTTATGTTATTCTTGCTTTGAGGTTAGTCTTTTCATTCTGATTAGGGTAGCCATAAACCTGTCATTGACATCATTTAGATAGTAATGATAGAGGCTTCATACACTAGATATTGATGGGTTGATTGAGTTTTCTTATTCCTTGAATTGTTCATGTCATACTATTCTCATGACATAGATTGGAGTTTTATTTGTTGGCATATGACATTTCTTTCTTGAGTTAGATTGTTGATTGGAATTGCCCACCTATTTGTATCTTTATTTTAAGTCTTCCGCTGACTAAATAAATAAACAGATATGTGATCTGGCCAAGTAGTTCGCTTGAGAGCCAGTATTGGATTTTGAGTGTCGGCCACGCCTAAGGTACCCTCCCGAAATGTGACATAACTTTAATTGAACTTATGCATTGTGAATGTTTTTCGCTATGAGGGATATTTTTTGGCCATCTTTTTGTTACTTAAATATTTGAAGGAAAAAAAATTAAAGACCAACAATTTTGAGGAGAAGAGTGATTTTAATGATTGTCTGATACATGAATGAGAAACTTACATAGATATGTTATATTAAGAAAATATTTACCATCTATAGAAATAACATTTTTTTCACTAGGCACTTATAATACATTTATGATTCAATTTTAATACATATTAGAGAGAACAATTTATAAAACACGTATAATACAAATTTTATTTACGGATAATACATTTATCACATATTTTAATACATTATATTGTGTCAATTTCTCACCAAACAACCATAATATATTTTAAAACACTTATGATACATTTATATTGCATGCATAATTCACTTTTAATACTTAATATATTCATCATAATATTGCTATAAATGATAATAAATAAAAAGTATCAATAGAATCAATAATTATTTATTAAAAATATTATCCTATTTGAATTACGCCGAAGTTAATTCATATAGTAATTTTTCCTATATAAATTACGCCGAAGTTAACCCAGCAGCCCAAATGGGCCCATGGCAATATCCAACATTGACCCATGAAAATACTAGATGAAATGTATTTTTGATATGGGAAACTTATATAAATATACAATATTAAGAAAATATTTATCATCTATAGCAATAAAAAAAATCACTGACCACTTATAATACATTTATAATACAGTTACATATTGCAGAGAACTATTTATAAAACATATATAATACAAGTTTTATAGATGAATAATACATGTATCACATACTTTAATAGACTTATAATACATTTATATTCTATGCATAATTCACTTTTTATACAAGTGTAGATTTATCATAGTATTGCTATAAATAGTAATAAATAAAAAATATCGCTAAAATAAGTAATTAATTTTTAAAAAGCACTCAATCAAGTAATTTTTCCTTTTGATATTTGTACTGCCATTTGGTCTTGATGTCTAATTACAAAAATAATGTTCATCCTCATCACTTACCTTGACCTAAGTTTTTCTCTTTTTCTTATTATTTTTTCTTAAAGAGATAATTAAACAGTCTATTGTGTTGAAGAGAAGTCTTAAACATTATCTAAATTGTTACATTAGTTGCTAGAGAAGTCTGACAGCTAATTCCATTAATGTCAAAAGCTAAATGCACCATTAGCATTCTCTTCATTAATGTCATTATCTAAACCGTCATGTTTAATTAATATTATAACCTAATGATCACCATTAGCCACCCAAATTTTTTTAAAAAAATTGCACTATTGCATTGGTTGCTTACAAAGGCTAGAAAGCCCCTCTATAAATTCCCTTGCTTATGGTTTTCTCAAACATCAAGTAATTAAGCAATCACACATTATTTCAAACATTTAGCAATATTTTTCTTAGTATAAACATTCAAAATTATGGCATCCATGGGAGTAAACTATGCACATCTTTACGTACAACAGAAACGCCTAAAAGAGAAGTCGAAGAAAATGGAGGAGAAAAATGCTCAAAGTAGTAAAAATGAGGGTGGAACAGCCAAAAAATTAACCGTGGATGGTAAACGTTGTAAGGGTAAGAAAATTTACCCTGGTGGCTTTGTGACACGTGAATCTAATGAGAACTTAGGTGAAAATTAACAGTAGTAATTTGGACTCTACACAATAAAGAGTAGTATGTCAAAAATAATGTGCTAGTTCACGTAGCTTGTGAACTTCTTCTTTTTTTTGGTTCTTTGGGTTAGTCATATTTCTCTTTATTTTTTCTAGTAAAAATGTTTCACGAATTATGTTTTTAATTTCCTGTCAGTCAAGCTGTGGTGAAGCATCACTTAACTTGTGTATGTATGTACTCATTCTGTTTTAATTTACGTGAAATGATTAGTCATATTATTTTCTCTTTTATATCGCAAGTTTCAAAAAGTTCCTTTAATTGCTAAAGGTTCTATGAAATTTTTTTTATTTAAAAAACACTTCATAAGAAGCTTTACTACATGCAGGAAAAGAAAGAAGTTAGAAGTCCTACACGTGACTCGTCGTTTCTCCTTAAAACTAGATATTTTATGTATATATTTTCTAAAATTGGTATAATACTATCCATTGATGCACAAGAATTCAAAGTCAACAAGAATTTAAACCCCGACTAAATTAGTCAAACCTTGAAATAAATTATAGAATTAGAATACCCATAAGCTTATGATATTCCCAGTTCTATAATCAAGTATTTATTTTGAGTCAAAATCTCTATGGTAAAAACTCCCTCTAAAGTTGATTGTAATTATCACGGGGTATTAGAGGATCATTACTTCAATGATCTAGGTTGAAATCAACAATTAGATTATCACCAATGAGCTCCTATCTTTTCCCAAAATGGAAAATATTAACCGTCTGTAGTGGTCTTTATCCTATCACATCATATATAATTGGTAAACTAGTTTGAAAAAAATGCGGAGAAAACATTCATTATTTTGATTTCTAAAAAGCTAAAGTGAACATACAGGTTTAACATGGAAAGGGAAAGTAGGGGTAATGATCCTTCAGGTCATTTCTGAATAAATGCATTCATTTCGTCGTTTAGAGCGTTTCTATAGTGACTCCAAATCATTTATGACTTGCTGGTACTGACTGTTCGGTCGCCTGGTCGTTCGTTTTGCTTTTAGGCCTGTTTCCCTATTTTGGAGCTTTTGAAACTTGAAAAGTTGATTTCTATCATAATATTTGGTAAACGACCTCAGAACGAAATTCTAACAGTTCCATCAACTCCGGAATGGCCAAATTAGGCTAATAGTGTGGTTAACACAAGTATCGAGGCATTCAGTGGTAGTTTGGGGCCATTTGGTGTTTTAGCCTTTGAAATCTGGCCTATAGTTGACTTTGGTCAACATTATTAGAAAACGCGCTCGGATGAAAATTCCATTAGCACGGTTAGTTTTGGAATGTCGAGTTAGGTCTAGAACGACTCTTCGTTCGCTTCCAGTCTAATCCTGGGGCCCATTGTGGAATTTGGCTGAAAATGACATTTGAGTGTGGGATCCATTTTTTGTTAAAATGACCTTGTAGGGAAATTTCAAATGCGTCATTGAGTCCGAAACATCGAATTTAGTGGGGTAGCATATCTCATTTGCGCGCATGAGGTTCCGAATGAATCCCAAGCACTCCGTCGGAGACTTGGCCATTTCCAAAACTCAGTTGTGGTAGCTGAGTTGGGTGTCGTCGCTAAAGCGGCCCTTGGTCGCTGTGCTAAAGCGATGGCAGTGCTTGGGCGGCTGTCGTTTAAGTGACAGTGCCTCCACTAAAGCGACTTGTAGCGAGACGCGCCTCTTGGTGGGGGTCTCTTAAGTTGCCTTCGGGGTCACTTTTGCGACACTTCAGAGTTTTTTTTAAAATTCGAATTTCAGTTTATTTCTCCAAGTTCAAACTCTCATAACTCTCTCATTTCTTGGCGGAAATTGGTGATTCAAAAGTTAATTTGTGGGAAATTGGTAGGAGAAGGTGTTGTGGACTTCAGAACTTGGTTGGAGACCTTCGTTTGAGGTAATTTGGGGCTAGAAACTGATGCCATTTTTTAATTTAGCTTGAAATTGTGATGTTCTTGCATGTCCTTGATTACGCTGTTCCCATTCCCGAATTGTGTTTCATTTTGGGACACAAGTTCGGGGAGGTGTTTAGGACTTTTTCACAAAGTCAATTTCAAAATTACCAGAGCGGGTCTACATTCTCATTTTTTACTCTAAAATTGGTTCATCTTCGATTTTGATAATTTTAATGTTAAAACAACCATAATAACTTTATGATTCTATTTTTGATAGCATGACAATATTTCAAGTTCGTACAAAATGGAATAGCTCCAGTTATGCGATTTGGAGCGTTCGCGATCGGCATACAGGTAGGCTATGACTTCCCTCTCTTTAGACTGAGCATGGTTTAGCAATTGTATATTGATTTGTGTGAAATTGGGGGTAATTGGTGGTTGAGCATGCTAAATTCCTAGAATCCATGCCTTGGACTCTATTTTTTGATTTCTTCAATTTATTGAAGCATGTCTATTGTTATTGTTGATCATCCGTTCCTTGTGGTGTGCTTTTTGTGTGATTTTTTATATCGTTGGAAGCATGTTTGGCTTTAGTCTAGACTTAGACTAGTGATTGTCATAGACTTGCACACTTTTGGAGTCGTTAGACCCTGAGACTTCTCCGACGTCGCTTCGGATGGCTTATCTCCGTATAGACTGATATAACAGACTTGAGTTTGATAGTTTAGGTCTTAGCTGTGCAGTAACACTGCTCTTGGAACCATATACCCATAATTTCCTTATTTTCGTCTATTCTATTATACTTGATTCGTGATTCGGAAAGCTACTTATCGATTCTGGTTGGATATGATTTGAGCTGGAGCTATTTATTGATGGCACTCAAATTTGGGGTACTCCCCGTGATGTTCGGTTAGCAGTTGATCCTAATTCTAACCGATTCGCCTCTATTCGTGGTTCAAGTCCCCAATTCACTCCACCGGACACGGTTCAAGTCTTTGCCTTGGTATTACAGCCTCGGTTTAAGTCCCTGGCTTTCTTCAGACGTGGTTCAAGTCAACCACCATTTTTGGCCTTAGTTCAAGTCCATAACTACCTACTTTCACATCGGTTCAAGTCCCTGATCATATTTATATGTGGTTCAAGTCCACGATTATCCTTATCCTTTGTTCAAGTCCTTGGTTATTCCAAATCTCTATCTAAGTCCTTGATTTTGTCATTTTCATTCGGTTCAAGTCTGTATCTCTTTTCAGCTTGGGTTAAAGCTTCAGGCTCACGGTTTGCTTTGGTTTATGTCTGCTGGAAGTTGTGGCATTGATGGTTAATTCATCGATTTATCTTATTTCACATCAACTTTCTTGTACCTGTAGGGCTTACGGAAGTACGCTCAAGTTTTACTTTTAATTTGTGCATGAGCATACCCGTCGGATTTATAGGAGCCCGGTCGGATTTGGTTAGCTACTCTCTTTCTCTTTGTGTATGAGTACGCTTATGTATATATCTATTGGATTTATCATTCTTGTATCTGTTAGTGTTTTAGATTCTCGCACTTCATATTACTTTTGCTTTTCTTGCTCAGTGAGACTATGGTACCTACTGAGTACCTGTTATTTTGCTACTCATACTACACTCTTCATATGTTTTTGTGATGCAGGTCCGAGCACCACCTACCAGTGTTGATCTCTAGCCAGCTGTAGTCAGACTTGGAGGCGAGGGTGAGCACACAACGTCCTGGATTTTTCTGTCTCCTTCTACATATATATTGACTTGTCTTTTACTTTTTGAGACAGTCTAGTCTGTGGTCCACTTTTGGGACTTGTAGTCACTTTGTTAGTAGCTCTGTACATGTCATCTCCAGGTTCTGGGAATGATCTTTTATTTGTATATAGTTTTGGTTTGCTTCCATTCTTCCATTGTGATTCCTATTATATTACTATTGTTTTAGTTGAATGTTGGTCTTCTGCCCTTATATCCCATTACTTGTAGTTTCGAGATACGGGATGACTTGTCTATTTGTGGGTTATAGTAGGCGCCATCATGATTTGAGAATCGGATCATGATAGTAGGAAGGAGAGTAGTAACAATGTATTATCTATCCAAATTAAGTAATAGCATGTACGTCCTCAGTCTTTTATATTCTGATTGTTCCTAAAAGGAATTTTCGAATTGATCTTAAAATAATCTTGTGACACACTCTTTTTTCCATAGAGAAGGAACTACCCATATTCGTAAAGATTAAATTATTTGACTCTTCGTGTCTGTCATGGCAAGTCTCATGCGACCGCAACAACTTGCCAACCTTAACCACTTTCTTCTCCGCTATCGCGATCACCTGGTTCGCTATCACATGCATCACAATTAGCACTAGAAAAATTTAGTAATTGAGTTCAAGTTACAAATGTGTTTGAGCTCTTTGAGTCCCACCTCAACAAGTCTCAAAACATATATAATATCAATTTATTCAACATGATTTAAAACACACACTTAAAATGAGAGATCATTTTGTTACATAACTAAAAAATCATTATATATCATGACCATGATCAATAGTCCTCAAATATCAATTAAGGAAGAAAGGAATTTTCCCTAGAGACCTTCCCTATTATAATTAAGGAAATTAATTATTGTTATCCAATCTGTATTAGAAAACCATTTAGAACAAAAACTTCTGTAGAACAAAAAAAAATTGTAGAACAAAATTTTTGAGCACCAAAACTTTTGTAGAATAAAAACTTTTGCAAAAATAATAAACAACAAAGTTTCTAGCAAGTTTTCAAAATCAGAAATTAAAAATAGTAATGAAAACGGAATTTAAGTATTAGAAAATCAGAAATAATATTGATAAGAAGAAAATCGAGCCCACTGAATACACAATGTGTTCTTAAGAAAATTATTTCCCTCAAGTACCCGAGGTTAATGGAATATATCCTCCACGATAGAACAATCTTACTCACCAGTGTATTGATACCTAAAGTCACGGTGTCAACGAACCATTCAACAACAGTAAAGTACACTTAGGATATTGTATTTAGTACTAGAATAAGTGCTTATGTGCCTTATCGGAAAGGTTACAACCCTTTGAAAAAGTCACAATCTTTCGCAAAAGTCACAATCTTTCAGAAAAATCACAACTCTTCGTAAGAGTCTCAACTCTTCATTTTATATTCAGAGCTTTTAAAACCAGGCAATTATATCCTTAATTAATTTCTTTGGAAACTAATTCCATTGGTTCCAAATAAAAGGCTGGATTAGCACTTAGAATCACAGGACACATGCATAAAAAATGAAAACCAAACTGCAGCACTTATTTGGAATTTTTTATTTATTTCTTCTTTAAAAGTAGGTTATCTCTATTTTATGTCATCTTACATACCAAAAAAAAGTCTAAATTAATTAAGAACTTACCAAAATCCATTACAAGAAATAAATTTAGACAATAAAATGCAATTTGCTTTTCCTATGTGGCCATCTTAAACTCTTGATAAGTGTTAATGATTCGTTAACAACTAAGGTAGAATACACTTAACTAGGGGGGAAAATAGTTCAGTGATTAATTAATTAATCTTTCATGGATTCCATGAAAGACAACTTTTATATATATATATATATATATATATATATATATATATATATATATTACTTGCAATTGACCCTGGAATAAAGTGTTCATGATTAACAGATTAATTTCTTAAAGGAAAATATGTTGGTGCAAACATTGTCATTAATGAGGAGGAAAAAAAATTAATAGTATAACTTTTAGGAAAGTTATAGGTTGATCTAATACATGACTTGAAAGTTTAATTAATTTGATACTCACTTAGTCACTTATTAATATTCCTTCTGTCTCATATTATTCGTCCACATTACTATGTATGAATCAAATTATTTGTCAATTATACAATTAAGATAAAATTAATTAAAAAAAATTGTCAGCCCTTAAATTAATTTTTTTTTTAAAGTATCAATATTGTAGGTTCCAAAAAAGGTTTCCTCGCTGTTAATCCTGATATTGATGGATAAGGCACATAAATAGAGTGCATAAAAAAAAGTAAAAGAGTAAAATAGTAAAATTATTTTTTTTATTTATAATTTCATAAAAGTTATATAAAAGAGAAAGTAGACAAGTAACATAAAACAGAGGGAGTATTATATGTAGTTACAAAGACAATTACAAGCATAAATCACGTTTATATGTAAATGTTGTTATATGAAGGGATATTTTGTCTTAGTGAAGATATAATTATCTGCGAATGGGGCTCAACTAGAGCGTCCGTTATGAGGTTGATAGAACGCAATAGTTTTAATTTGAATTTTGATTTGTCTTTAAAATTATTAAAAAATATATAAATTATTAAAATAAAATTTAGTAACTTATAAAATTAGAATTTAGAATCTATAAATTTTAAATTTTTCTTTCCCTCTGTCGAGGCCTACATGGTCATGAACTTACATATTATTTTTTTAATTTTAATTTATATGACATATTTTTTTAGTTATTTTCAAAAGATGATACTTTTTTATATTTAATAATAATTAAATTTTAAAATTTCTATTTTATATTTAATCAGTTATTGAGATGTTATAGTTTATAAATTTCTAAAATTATCTTAGATCACATATCTTAAAAGTTCTTATTTTATTCATGAACTTCATATCTAGTTAATACCATCACATAAATTGAGACACGAGAAGTAGTTAATTAGAGGCTCATATATACTTTAGGCACTTAACAAGAAACTTAACGAAATTATATAGAGGAGATTTCTCATCTTTGTAACAAGCAAATTAATGTAATATTATTTTCTTTTTGGTGGCTAATGGTGACCATTAGGATATAATATTAATTAAACAGGACGGTTTAATTTAGAACACATATAAGGAAGTGGAGGGTTACTTAACATATAATTAAAGTGGTTATCTTTTTCAATTAAGGTGGCTTAACCACTAATGTATTAACAAAAGAATGAATTAAGATAATGAAGAGAATGCTAATGGTGCATTTAGCTTTGGAAGTTAATGGACTTAGCTGTCAATCTTCTCTAACAAATTTAACAATTTAGATAATGTTTGAGACTTATTATAGAGCAAACAAAAGAACTTGTTCTCAAAAAATGCCTTCACATTTGTAAGAAAAATTATGATGGGGTGATAGATAACACTATATCATCAATCAAAGCTTTCGATGCAAATGACTTTTTTGGAGCAAAAAGTTTTATTGATGCTGTCGTGAGTGGTCCGAACACTTATAAAAATTCATTTACTGATCCAATTTTAGAAATCCCCAATAAAATCAAAATAAACGACGATTTGAAATTTCACACTTGAGAGTTGAGACTTGATTATAAAACATATAAACAATAGAAATCACAAGTATTGAGGAGAATCAAAACGATGGAATTGAGGAACAATTTTAATTAACAGATGATTGTTATATATATATCCACTAAGACAAAATGTCCCTTCAAAAAACAACAATAAGCTATATATATATACACATATACTTTATGTTTGTCTAATTTTATATAAGTTCATAAATATTTTAATATAAGGTCAACCTAAAGTATCCCTTTGGCTTCTGGTGATCATATGTCCACCAACATGCATGTTTTCCTTTAAATAATTAATCTTCTTAATTAGTGATAGGTGCATTCTATCATATTTTTTAAGAGATAAATAATGATTAATATGTTGTCTTTGATGGAATAAATCAAAGAATAATTAAATGAAAAGCAAACTCTCCACTAATTCACTTAACTATTAGTTCAACGTGAGTTGCATTAATCTTTTAACAAGTCTTCTGGTCCCTTCGGAGACATCCCATAAAAATTAGAATAATAATATTAGAGAAGATTAAAATGACTCATACGCAAGAATGACACGCATAAATTAAAAAAATATTTTAATTTTTTTGAAAAGGAATCCTCCTAAAGCAGTGCAAGTTAATTGACAGTATAATAAGCATGATCGATTTTGTGTAATATAATGGCAAGTAAAAATGAACGAAAGTACTTTGTATTTATAACTACAAGACAATTAGACAATAGCATAAAGAAAGCTTAAGTAAATATAAATGTTGTTGTATGAAGGGACATTTTGTCCTAGTGGGAATACAATTATCTGCATTTTGTGGATAAAAAGGTGTTTAAAAAATTAAATTATTTTTAAATTCAATCATTTTTTTTAGAAAAAACTAATTAAAAAATAATGTCACATAAAATAAAATACAAGAAATATCAGCAAAACCACCATACAAAGGGCTCAAACTATAATATTAACAATACAATATATTACAGTTTAGGTTACATGAAAATACATAGCAAGTGAAACTTTTTCACAACAAAATAAAGAAAAACATGACTAACCCACTTATAATTAAATATATATAATAATAATGATAATTAAAAAAAAGCACATGTTTTTACATATATACCCCTTGCTATATTCTTCAGAATCCAAATTACGACTACTCTTAATTTTCGGCTAAGTTCTCGTTAGACTCGCCACCTGGGTAAATTTTCTTACCCTTACTATGTTTACCATCCGCGGTTAATTTTTTCACCATGCCACCCACGTTATAGTTACTTCGAGCAGTTTTCTCTTCCATTTTCTTCGATTTTTCTTTAAAGCGTTTTTGTTGTACGTGAAGATGGGCATAGTTTACTCCCATGGATGCCATTATGGGAAAAAGATTTCCTAAAAGAAAAAGTGCTAAGTGTTTGAAATGTGTGCTTGCTTAATTGCTTGATGTTTGAGAAAACCATAAACTAGGGAATTTATAGAGGAAATTTCAAGCCTTTGGAAGCAAGCAATGTAATGAATTCTTTTTTGTATTTATATTTTGGTGATGAATGGTGACCATTAGGATATAATATTAATTAAACAGGTCGGTTTAATTAACAACATAGACAAGAAAGTGGAGGGTTGCTTAACATGTATAAAGTGGTTAATTATCTTTAATTGTTAAAGGTGCCTTAACCACTAGTATTAACAAAAGAATTGTGCCATTAATGCCAATAGTGCATATAGTTGGACAAATGGACATTGTTGGAGCACATTATGAGTTAATTAGAAGGCCGATTCCAGTTTTTCACACTTTCAATTGGAGAAGTTACATCCTAGTTAGGGATATCAAATGAGCGAGTTGAATTGAATCTGAACGATTTTAAATGAGATAGTTAGTAAATGAGAGGTCAAAAGTTATTTGGGTTGTAAATGGACTAAACAATTGATCATAGTCCAATTATGATCATTAACCGCCCAAATTTGAACGGATTAGACATGTCATATTGTAACGATTTGTTCCCATCGTTAGGAATAGGCCAATGGGGAAGGATTTTGGATTAGAAAACTTCGGGTAGTAATTTCGAAAAAATTTAGCTTAGGCCAGACTTGGACAAATTCTGAGTCAGGTGAAGTCTAGGGTGACCATGTGAATGGTGGGAGAGCGAATCTCTGATTTATTTGGATAAGATGATAGCCAAGACGATATAGAACATTTATGGCTTCGCAAAATTGAATTTAGCGTGAAGGGTATATTTTAATACATCTTGGAAAGGAGGTGTGTTGTGAAATGGGGGCTTGGAGCTCAAACTCCGAGCTCTCTATTTCTGTGCAACCCGCCAGAGCAAGATGGGTCCTGCCAGAGCGGGGCAGTCACGACTTAAGTCAGGAAAAACCTCAGAAATGGTCTTTTTCTGCAAAAATAGTTTCTAAGACTTCAAGAGGCGACCTAGGGTGATTTTCATCAATTTTCCACGGATTTTCATGCTTCAGGTAAGGATTTTACTCCCTAAATTTATTATTTGATTCCTAGAACCTAGAAACTATGGTTGGTAATCATTTTTAATCATTGGGGGGCGAGGGGTTGAACTGAAAACTAATGGTGGGAAATAGCCCTCAGATGGGATTAGGATCATGGTTTTGGCCTAGGAGGTGAATTGTGTTATATTTCATGATAGTTAGGCCATTCTGTTGATCCTTTATATGTATTAACTTTTTTCTATACCAAGAATGAGAAGAACGAACTCGAAAGGGAAAGCTCTTGCATTGTAAGGTTATTGAAGCGTGAATTGGAGGTAGGTGATGGTCTTGTTTCCCGTATGTGTTTCATGTACTTGTGAAATTGCTTCATGATATGCATATGTGTATATGAATAGGGAGACACGCTAGATTATGTATGAAATGATCACTTGCTGTTCTGTTTTTGTGATGAACCTATTCTTGGTGATATAATGCTATAACTACTGAAGGTATTTGTGATTGTGATATGTTTAGATCAGATGTCACATTCCGACACATCAACTGGATCAAGTGTCATGTTCTGACACATATTTAGATCAGGTGTCACATTCCGCCAATATTTGGATCGGGTGTCACATTCCAACAAAAGGTTGATTGTTTGTAGGTCCCTTGCGAGGACCCTTGTGTGAAGTTATAGCATGTTGAAGATATTGAGTTGTGATCTTGCTGAATATGGTTGAGCATGAGATTGGTTGACTTATTCTATATATGTATATGCTTGTTATGTCAAATTTACTTGTCTATGATCCGCTTACTGGCTAATCGCGTGATCTTACCAGTAGATCGTTATTTTTGTACACTGATACTACTCTTGCTCTGCCTTTTTGTTAAGTATAGGGCATATTCAGTCAGCTGTGCAGAGACCTCATTTAGAAGAGTGAGGCTTGTTTGAGTTCAAGGGTGAGTTGTTTACTTCAAGCTGTAGTGGACTCTTCTTTGTTCTAGTCCTTTTTCCAGGACTAAGATTTCAAACACTATTCTAGTATTATGACTTAATTTGGGGGGTGTTCCCCTTCTTATGTTGATTTTTTGTTAGAATTTTGGTACAGACGACTTTCAATTCCTAGGATGTTTTCGCATTTTAAGTTGTTGTTTAGATTATTTTCTGAGTTTATGGGGACTCAATATAAATTCTTGATTTATTCTTGTTTCCGCAAATCTGTAACTGTTATATCTCACAAATGTGATATCTCGGGCGGTAAGGATGGTTCTCGCACCGGAGGATTAGCGTGGGTGCCAGTCATGGCCGGTCGGGGTTATGATACATATTTTCATGACCTAAATTTACCTCTTGAATTCGCTCTTCTTTTCATCTCCTATGTACTCCATCTGTTTCGATTTATAGGTCTTACTTTTCTTTTTAATCAATTTTAAAAAGCATTCTCTTTTCTTTTTGAATAAGTCTTTAAATTTAACTTTCTATATGACATGTTTAAAACTCCGAGATTTAAGGATTTTGATACATTTCACATATTTTTAATTTAAGATCACAAAATTCAAAAATCTTTTTAAATTTTTTAAACATTGGATCACGTCAAAATCAGACAAAGAAATTAAAATTTATCATTTCTAACTTTGTATCCAAATTGTAAGGCTCTTGAGTCCTCCACTAGGTATCTTTTGACTTGAGAGTAATATAATATTTTAGTACTCTCTCCGTTTTAAAAAGAATGATTATTTTTTTTAGTTTGTTTCATAAAAAATGATTCATTTTCTTTTTTAGCAATATTTTAATTTTAATTGTCTACATGACATATTTAAGGCCACAAAATTAAAGAGAATTTGGTATATTTGACATAACTTTAATTTAGAACTATAAGATTGAAAAGTCCTCTTTATTTTCTTAATCCCTGTATCAAATCAAACTAGATCATTTTTTTTTCAAAACAAAGGAATAAAAATTATACTATATCCTTTCACGTGGACCTTTGACTTTAGAATTTATAATGATTATTAATATTGATGACTTAGAGGCCGTTTGGATTGGCATATAAGTTTATAAGCTATTTTCAGCTTTTTGAGTGTTTGACTGATCAACTAAAAGTCATTTTGTACTTAAAATAAGCTCCAATAAATAATTAAATTTATTTGGATGGACTTATTTTAAGCAATTAATAAGTTAAAAATAGCTTATAAGTCAAAAAAATAAGTAGGCAGTTGGGCTACACTTTTTTTTTGAACTTATAAAAAAAAATTAATTTATAAGTTATTTAAAATAAATTCATCCAAACAGAGTCTTACTACAAAATAAAGAAAAATTGAAGTTAATCACGACTCATTTTAGTAACCTTTTTCTTTGTCTTTATTTATATATCACTAATCATGAGTCATATGTGTACAAGTCTGTCTTCTGAACTGGCCTTATTACCCAAGAATAAGGAAGTCACCCGAAAGTCAAGTACAAAAAGATCATTGGCCCTTAATTGCTCAAAAAGTCAATTTCAATGCAAAGGTCATTTATATTTATACCCCTTCAGTCCAATAATATTTGTTCACTATTGATTTTGCATAATTTTAAAAAAATTATAAATAGAAGTGTAATTTTACCATATCACCTTTTGAATATAATATCTTAAAAAATACAATCAGAATATGACTACTAATTAATGATAAGGATAAATTAGGAACTAAGTTTAAATTATCTCTTGATTTCATAAATTAGACAAATATTATTAAACATCTGTTTTTAGTATATTGGACAAATAAAGATGAATGGGGGGAGTACCATATTGATGGTACATATTACCGGAGGTGGCAAATGAACAATGGGACTGAATTTGTACAAATCAAGATTAAAATGCAAGTCAAAATCATTATTTTTCTTTGTTATAGTTATATATATAAAAAGAATCAAATAAAAAAGTGTCGTTTTGAAAGTATTTCGACAAGATTTGTTATGGATCAATTTAGAGCAGATATTATCACGCCCCGAGAGGGTACCCTAGGCGTGGCCGGTACTCAGAAGCCATTACTGGCTCCCAAGCGAACCACTTGGCCTGATCACACATTCATTGATTCAGTGGAAGATTTAGTTTAAGAGAAAAATAAATCTTAGTGGGCTAACTCAATCATCAATCTCCATCATTCAAATCAAAAACATAGTTTGAAAGAAAACTAATCAAGAGTTAAAAGATATTAAAATAAATCCATCATTATCTAGTTTATGAAGCCTCTATCTCTACTACCTAAATGGTGCCAATGAAAAAATCATGGCTACCTCAAAAAAACTACTCATAAACAATGGAAAGAATGAATATGATCCCTTCGAAGACAAGATGGTCTCACCACTATCAGGAAAGAAATAGATCTTCCCCTATTGATGATATCTAACACCTGTTCCTGCATCATAAAATGATGCAAGCCCAAATGGACGTCAGTACGTTGAATGTACGAGTATGCAATATGGCAGAATGAAATAACAATACATCAAATGTACTCAAGATAGAATGAAACTCACCCAACTCAGTATGATATGCAAGTATAAAATATAACAATTCTTTAAGAAGGACTCAGTAATATGCAACTTGTTCAAAACATGTCATATACTTTCATGCACAATCTGAAAGTCTCTCTTAACCGAAAATAATCCCACCACCTATAAGTAGGTGATGTACAACGAACCGACGTTGTTGCCACATCCGTCCAATACTTGCCAAGGTAAAGGACAAATCTACCAATTTGGATCCACCAATCAATCAAGTCCTATCTTTCCAGGATAATAAAATAGGGAAATATTCGACTTTAACGGTTCAATCCTCTCCTACACTGGCTAGGTAGTTATTGAGTTTTACTCTCACTCAATTTGGTACTCGATACTACTCCCAAAACTCTATATGCTCATGCAAATTAAACAATTCGGTTCAATCAAAACTTTCGACTAGTCTCAATGGACTTTCATCGAAACTCAATCTCATCTCAATCATTATGCTCTTTCAAATCAACTCAATCCAATCCACTCATTGAGATTAAAGTCCCAACTCTTTTAAATCTCTTTAAAGCATGCAATTTTGACGCAAAATAATGCATAGCGAAATCAAGATCAAACGGTTAAAAAATCTTAAAGACTCTTTCAATTCAACTCGGACTCGACTCATGCTCAACTCATCAAGTTCTTTTAGAAATATATTTTTAAAAATCAATCACAACTCATTAAAACTTTGTCTCAAAACCATCATTTATGCCCAAGATGTTCAAAATAATAAAAAAAAATCAACTTATGTGAAAACATCAAACTCTTGTACAATCAATGCTCAAAATCAAATATAATCTTCAATTAAGGTCCATGTGAATGAAGACATTAACATGCATCCAAATCAAATAATCAACCCATGAGCAACATCAATACGTATTTTAAATATGTACAAGGAACTCAAAAGACAATAGATAACTCAAGAATTTAATTCAAGGAACTCGAAAACTTTAACTCAACTCAACTTGAATCAATAAAGATGAAGGAGAACGTGGACGAACTCGGTCCAACGTTGTGTTAGCCTTACATACCTGAATCTTAGTAGTTATTGGATAAAAGTGTTGGATTTGGAACCTTGTAGTTTGAAGTTGAGAAACCAAGCTATGGATTTGTGAAGGAGATCTTGAACTTGAAATCTTTAGATCTCCTAATTTGGAGAAATCTCTTTCTTGAAGTTATTGATCTTTGGGAGAAGGAGAATTTGGAATTTTGAGAGTATCTCTACGTATAAGAATATTATTAGGTTGAAAGATTGAGAAAAATCACATTTTAATAAATTCCGTCGGCAATTTTGGAGAGTTGGGGGTCTCCTCGCCGAACCATTCGGCGAGTCGCCAAAGAGTGTTTGAGCTCGCCTAAAATAACAATTTATGGAGGATTTAGGATCCATTCGGCGAGCTAAATTGGATTGTCGCTGAACCATTCGGCGAGTCGCTAAATTGGCAGGTGAGCTCGATGAATTGTCATGTCCAGACATACTTCAGTAAAACGATCATAACTTTCTACTTCAAACTCCAAAAATGCAATTTTGGTGGAGTTGGAAAGAAGACTCAAAGACCTTTAATTTGATAGGTTATAATCCACTCAATTCATTATATTCTAAGAGATATGGTCGTTTGAAGTTGACCCTTATACGAACTTAGAAATTCTTTGGACTTGGCTTGGTTTTAGGAATCCCTTATGACCCTAAATCACATCTAATGCCCTTCAAATACTTAAGAATTTATCCTAACTCATATATAAAATTACAAGTCATTCAGTTCGAGTCTACACACATATGAAGAATGGTTCGAGTCTTGGCGAAAAAAAATTTGAAATGTTACAAATATCATCCCAAATTCTGATAAGTTGAAATGAATTAGGTTGAAATGACATGAGCTAATAAATAGACGAATCAATAATCTACCCAAATTTAAATATAAATTATTATTTTATTAGGTAATTTTGTCACCTCTAAATATTCCTTTCATATAAAGATTTTGCAATAAAAGCAACAGAATCTCTCAATATTATATTAATTAAGAAGTGTGCTCGTATTATAAATGGAAAATGATCACCTGATTCATGTGCATGCAAAATCACTGGCTATGGAATGACGATGGAAATGTTTGGGGGTGGAAGCGGTAAAAATTTTCACTTTATCCTAAATCAAAGAATATAATTAAGATATATATCATGTTTATATACTTTTAAACATTTATGAACTGATATGTGTTTTCACTTTAATTTGTTGATTTCTAAAATTTTTGAACAAGGGTTGTCAATCTTCAGAAGTGAATTTCGAATTTTAATTTGGTGGATGTATTTTTACTTTAATTTGTTGATTCCTATGATTTCGAATAGGATTGACAACCTTCAAGGGTGAATTCACAAATTTAATCTGACGGATTTAACTTTATTCTCATTAAACTTATCAAAACACCCAATTTTTTTAATTTGGACCTTGGCTCAATGTGCCCCACACGAAGGTTTCGTTACTAATTCTACAGGTTGTGCTGTACTGAAACAACCATCTACATATTTGGTAGATTTTGATTATTGTTCATCTGAAAATAAGTTTACTTGTTACTCATTCATTATTTCCTTAAATTTGAATCATTCGCACCAATTTTCACACAAAATATAACATCAAGGGTGTAACCTTTGACAAAAGAGTAACTTTCTAATTGCGAAGACAATGTCTTTAACCGTTCTGCCTAAGATGTAAATGACAGACATATTTTCTAGAGTAAATTTTTTTTCTAGATATTAAAAGTAGCACTGAATATGAGCGAAATATAGTTGAGTAAAAGAGCATTTCAGATCATTCATTTTGTTAGAAAATGATATTTACCGCGAAATTAAATAATTAAAAACAAGTAAAATTTGACCAACATATCTGATCAAGTAATAAAATATCACACGACTTGATAAAAATGATACTCATTAAAGTAAATCAACACCAAAAAACATAGTTCAATCTTTTGAGAATCTGAGCAAGCTAATTAAAAGAGTTGAGAGTTAACTAAAATTGGTAAAACATTTACAATAAAAATAATTAAAAGAGCAAAGAGATAATTAATTTGGGCCCATTCTTGGGCCAAATTCGCCCTGTATATCATTTGTATACTGACTGTATACCGGCCCTTATACAGCTGTATATCAGCACCTCCCAAAACTTGTATATTAACTTCCCTTTCCTTTCAAATATACTAACATCAGGAGATTAAAGTGACAACAGACATGTTCAATTATACATAAGCAGCTTCATAAATAACTCTAGGTTTGAATTGAAACATTGGAGCAGAATGAAATGAAATACTAACAAGTAGACTAAGGCCATTTGAAAAGAACTAATTCCAAATTGTTAGAACTAAACCTACTGGGGTATAAATCTAGTAATCTACTCATGCACAGGGGCGGATCTACATGGAGGTCAGAGGGTTCACCCAAACCCCATTCGTCGGAAAATTACACTGTACATATAGGGTCAAATTCTGTTTCTATTATTATATATATTAAAATGAACCCCCTTGAAACAAACAACGAGCTTAGCTCAGTGGCTAAGAGGTACAACAATCGCCTCAAGATCGTGGGTTTGATTTCAAGGAACAACTTTAACCTCCCCTTTTTTTTCCCTTGGAAAATTCAATAGCAAAACTGATATGTGCTCAATATTTGGGCTCAAAATCTCAATCCAATGAAAAACATTTGGGCTCAATATGGAGCTTTTTTTCTTTCATTATATTTTATTTTTATGTCATTTCTCCTGTCCCGTTTTCATTTGTTTAAATTTAGTAGGCACATTATTTTCATTTTTGTATTTTATTCTTCTTATCTTTATTCCTCATTTTGTTTATGTAATTCTCTTCTAATTCAAAGAAAATCTTTAAAAGTATATGAATTGTTCTTAACATGAAATTGAGATAGAAAAAATATTTTTTTAAGATTAGGTAAATTAAATTTGATCGAACGAAGAAATTTAAAAGGCATAAATATTCGATATCGCTTTCTTATTTTTTTCAAAGAGATGTAAACTAAATTTATTTTATTTTTTATCGCTTGTCTTTTATTTTTTATTTTTTACAAATTAAAAAACTTATAAATTGAATAAATGAACTAAAAATGGGCGATGCCATTTATTTAGCTTTTTAATATGCATTATAATATTATTAACTCAATTTCTACACATTTTTAAAGAATCTTGACAATTTTCAAAGTAACATATGATTGTACAAACACTAATTTTTTAAAAAATAATAAAGTAGAACACTACAAAATAAAAATAAAAATCACATTTTTTTAAAAGACTCAATGGAGCAAGGTAAAAGTAGAAAGAAACGCTATGTGCGACATGATAAGACAAGTTAAATTCAGCGGGTGAAGATTAATTTTCTTCCTCTTTTTACTTCATTTTTCAACCTATTTCTTTATATGTTGAACTCCCTTCACAAAAATTCGAGCTCCGCCGCAACTCATCCATATCAATCTTTGTAAAAGAGCATACCTACTGAAAGAAAACTTAAATCACAAGTCCATAAACATTTCTAACTTCTCCTTGCACATATGCAGCTCAGCTCAAATAAACTCTATATACCTTTTTTGTTAACAAAACTACTAAAATTATATAATAAGAAGGAGTTCAAGTGCTTAACCAGGCAGCAGGTCAACATGCCTGCCTGGCAATTCAAGGGTAATCTGGTCCTTCACTTGGCATTTGTGTTGGAGGATGTTTTGGTAATTATATTATAGTAAATTAATTCTATTGGTTGTCAAAACATTTTACTATATTTATAAGGAAGTCTCGGGGCTCTCAAGTACACGATTGTTTAAGTGTGTGCTAAAAGCTTTTTCTTTAATGTCAGTCTGTATCTGAACCCCCTTTTCATGTCTCGGAAAAGGTATGCAAGCAAATCATCCGTGCTAATAAGTTCCTGCCTTTTTCTTATAGGTAAGTTCCTTTATGGACTTAAACAAGTGTTTCGGAATGGATTTGTCAAATTTGCTACTGTGGATGTTGATTTTCTTCAATCACAGATAATCCCTTTTTACTTGTCGACATGAAAACTATATATTGATGAAATTGTAATCATTGATAATGATATTCAATTCATCATATCAAATCGTTGATTTGGAGATAAAGGTGACGGAGAAAAAATATTGAAAGTGGTATATTCTCAAAGCCTTGAGATCTTTCTTTTGCTATTCTCCAACGGCTCTACGAGTTCCCGTAAAAAATTCAAGTTTCCTTGACCATTATGCCCTCTGCTTACGTCATTTGTCTTGGCCTTTTAAGAGTTCTCTCAACATCATTTCACTGCAGTAGCACGTGCACCCTTTCCTACCCTCTTTATAATTTCTCTTTTGTATATATTGCATAGCAACTTTGTAATTGTTTCTATAATTAGTAAATTATCATAGTGAAGAATATGTAAATTCATTTTACCTTACTTTTAGTACTCATGTAACTGCTATTAGTTGAAAGCATTTTCGATTTTTTTTATAATTTTTTTTTTAATTTGTTACTCATATATTTAAAAAATAAATTAATAAAAAAAATAAAAATCACAATAATTAGCAATTCAAAAAATTTAAAAGACATTTAAAGAATTTGATTGATTCTAGAAATGCTATCAATATCACATAAATTAAGACATAAGAAATAACATATATTATTTAATTTGAAATGACATAACAAGCAGTATGAATCGCAATAATTCACAATTTATATAAAAAAGTTAAATATTTCTTGAAATTCTATTAGTGCCACATAAATTAAAATAGATGGGGTAATATATTTTATTTAAAAATTATGTAAAAAGTACTATAAATCACAATAATTAAAAACTTAAAATATTTAAAAGTATATATAAAAATTTGATTAACTCTCAAAATTTTATCAGTACCACATAAATTGAAACATAAGAAGTAACATATATTATTTGAAAATAATGTAAAAAGCATTTTAAATCACAATGATTGACAATTTAAATTTTTAAATACATCAAAAATTTGGTTGACTCTCCAAATTCTATCAGTGCCACAAAGATTGGGACGGAAAAAATAATATATATTATTAAAAAATATGTAAAAGTACTATAAACTATAATAATTAACAACTTTGAATATCTAAAATTATATTACAAAATTGACTAACTCTCCAAATTTTATTTATATCACATAAATTAAGACACAAAAATAACATAAATTTTATATTAATTCTCTAAATTTTATCTGTCATATAAATTGAGACTAAAAAATAACAGATATTGGATTCATGCTAACACAGGCACATATGTCTTAGTATAAAATATATCGACAGAGGAATTTAACTTTAGTGCAATAATTTTACTTCTTTCTTCAAAACTCCCCCACCTCCATTCTCTTTCAATTAGTAAATGTGAATTCCTTCCTCTCAAATTATTTTTGCTTATATTTGAATATGATGAACAGAGAAAAAATGAAAAAGTCAACAACTTAGAGCTCATTTGAATTGGCTTATAAGTTATTTATAAGCTGTTTTCAGCTTTTTTTTGAGTGTTTAACTGATTAATTTAAAGTCATTTTGTGCTTAAAATAAGCCACAATAAATAATTGAGTTTGTTTGGATGGACTAATTTTAAGCAGCTTATAGTAAAAAAAAAATAAGTTGGGCTGCACCTATTTTTTTTTAACTTATAAGCAGTTTTTAACTTATAAATTACTTAAAATAAGTCCATCAAAACATGCTCTTATTCTTGCTTTAAGATCACGACTTATGGCAGTGTTTGTTGATTGTAATGAATTTGAAGCTTTTTTTTAAATAAAAAATCTATAATTCGTCATCTCAAATTAAATTTTCAGTGTTATTATTTATCAATGGATGCATCTTGAAAATTGGATCTTTTTTAGTGAGAAAGATTTTGAAAATCTTGGATCAATCTTTTAATTGTGTAGTTTGATTTTTTTTGAGATTTTTTTAAAAAAATTAATCTTGAATTAATCCTCAATTTTTCTATTTTTTTTCCTTTCTAAAATTGTGCATAAAAAAATAGAATCTCAAAATTTAAATAATTTTTAATGTAGTGTTAATGTGTTGATGACATGGCGCATGTAGAATGCATTTGTTATTATGAGACTGATCTTATTATTTTAAAGTAGATTTAAATTCACTTGAAATAAGATTAAGAGGTAAACAATTATATATAAAGTTAAAGTGGTAGTTCTAGGGTGATTTCATGTATTTTCTTATTATAAAACTTTTCTCGGTTTTTCATTTTTTGCACTGTTTACACCTCCGAAACTTTTATATTTTTTATATTTTTGGATGGGGGTTAAAAAGATAATATATATATATGCATTACTTTACTCTATTCCTTATATAGCGGGGGGGGGGGGCATAATTGAGCTCCTTCAATAATTGTTTAACTTCATACTTTTTGATAAATATAACAAAGTTTTAGGACTTTTAATTCTGTGAAAAATAGGTCATGATGTTACTCACTTTGATGGTTCTAGGTCCACATCTTTGATTCCATTAAATTTCTCATCATAATAATTAATACATCTACACTTTTTGCTACCCCCATCGTACTTTTTTACTTATCGATTATATTAAAAATAGATGTCTAATAATAATTGTTCAATTTATAAAATTAAAAGATAATTTTAACTTAATTTCAAATTTACCTTTATTATTAATTAGTAATCAATTTCCTATTATATCTTTAAGACATTATATTTATTATATTTAAAGAGTGATATGGTAAAATTACCCTTTCATTTATAGTTTCTTAAAAAATAGTACAAAATCAATAGTGAATAAGTATTGTTGGAAGGAGGGAGTAATAAATATAGAAGTTAAATGCGCTATGCTTAGCAAATCAAGAAATTGGAGGACATATGCTATTATGCTATTACTTCCTCGATTTCATATTAATTGAATTTCTATAGCATTTTTCATTGTTCAAAATAGTTGAATTGTTCAAAATTCAAGAGAAATGTTTGAATCTTTGTCCATGTTTACCTTTTCCATTAATGAAGTTTTGTAATTTTTTAGGAGTTAAACTACACTATTTACAAAGTTATACTCTAATATGGAACTATTTGTATTTATGATTTCACATTTAATTATCTTTACGAGGCTCATTAAACAAAAAAGAAATAGAGAAAAAAATGATTCAAATTTTGTCCTTAAGTGCTTTTCTTAATATATGTGCATTATCTTAGAAATTCAGTTAATATGGAATAGAGGAAGTACTAAATATAGGAGCTCATGTAGTAGGGATTCAATATATATTATTTTGTTTGTTTTAATTCATGTGATATAAATGAAATTTAAAAAATTATTTACAAATTTATATGATTTTTAATATTTTAAGTTATTTATTATTATAATTTATAATAGTTTTTATGTAATTTTTAAATAATATATATTACTCTATCTGTCCATATATATGTGGTACAGATAAAATTTCAAAAATTAACTAATTTTTATATTTCTTTTAAATATTTTAAGTTATTAATTATTGTAATAATCTTTTGTCTACAGCCGACACATTGTCCAAACACAGTCACAAATGCTCCAATCCAAAAATTTACTTCACCAAGCAAGAGCTTCCCAAAGAAGCAAGAGCCAATCTTGAATTAGACAAAGTTGGAATGACTAATTTCAGACGAAGACGACTCAAGAGGATCAAGAAACTACCATGAACTCTCCTTTGCTACTTTCCTATTTTGGTGCTATGTTTTTCTTCACACTGGCTGTCCCTACTTGATAGCTACAACCTTTTGAAGAACCTTAGATACGATTATTGTAAAGGAGAGAGTCTCCCTTGTTTAGCACTTTCCTAGATACTTTGTATTAAGATGAGTCCTCTCATAGGTGCATAGTTACCTAGGGACCAGACGAGTTGGCAAATCATAATACGTTAGCCGACTCATGTAACACCATAGGATTGGAGGTATGGTCTATGCCCCCTCCTTGTACCTTTTGTTGTTTATATTATGTTAAGGCTTGGGGGTGTTCGGCTCAACCCCTGAACGCCATAAGGGGTGAGATTCTTGGGTAAAGTCCGTTTAATAAAAAAAAAGTTGTTAATTATTGTAATTTTTATACAATTTTAAAATAATAGATATTACTTCTTCTATCCCATTTTATGTGGCACCGAATAAATTTCAAAAGTCAATCGAATATTTTATATGTTTTTTAAATATTTCAAGTTATTAATTATTGTAATTTATAATATTATTTATATAATTTTTAAATATATAATAAACTAAAATAAAACAAATAACTTAAAATTAATTTTTTTTATAAAAAATTATAATGAAATAACGAAATTGCGCTTGTCAAGGAAGTAGGCATGTTGACGATGATCTGCCTGCTTACGGGCAGATGTTGATGCAGTTGTTCACTGCAATACAATCTCTTTCCTCGAAAAACCTACAAGTAAGTAATTTTATTTAAATCGTACATTTCTAATATGTCTATTGGTTGGTGTTAATTTGTTTGAAAAAGAAGAAAAATCAACAAAGTCAAAAATGACAACTTTTTTTCTAATTCCACACCGAAGAATTAGAAAAGATTTTTTATTATTTTTGCCTTATTTAAAGAGCTTAGCTCCAATATCTACACCAAAAATCATATCAAATTATAATAAATACGTGATATAATATTTTACTATTGTAAAATACTTGATATAATATTTTTATCATTAAGGGGTTTAGAGATAGTTCTCTTGGATATAATATTTTATTATTAAGAGATTTAGGAAAATATTATGTATTATATGATTGTAATAATTTTTTATAGCGAATATTTTTTTGGATGACGAAAATTAGTCGGTGATTTTTCCCTAACACTTGATTGGTTGTAGAACTGCTTTTTCCCAACACTTGGTTGGATTCAGAACCTATCTTGACTGGATATATATAAACAACATAAACCTGATTTGATTACAAACTTCATCAAACTAGAGGTGAGAATGAGTTAAAATGAAACTAATATATATTTTTCACAAACTTCACTAGTGGTGGTGAGAACGGGTTCACCAGCACTAGTCATATAATACGATACAAAATCCTAATTCCTAGCACGAAATTTCTCCTTGAACACTAGAATTCTCGTAATTTTTCTAATAAAAGTAAGGTAGTTTCTAATTTCTAAAAACTTCACTTGTGCTCCAAGAGTCCAAGAAGTACATATTTCATTTTGTGCTCGAATTTTGAACTTTCGACTTACATTCTTCTTTAGATGCAATGACTATCGGGTGAATTTTCTTCTTCTCGTTACCATTTTCATTGCCTTTCGATGATTTTTCGTTGTCAATATTTTTCTGCTTCTCCTTTTGACGCTTTTGCTGCACGTAGAGATGGCCATAGCTAAACCCTAATGAAGACATAGTTGCAAAAACACCAACAAAAGAAATATGTTATCTCAATTGGTTTAATTTTCAAATGTGCCAAACCCCGTGTGAGAATTTATAGCAACATAGCTAGGTGTCCCACCCCCTCAACCCCACCAGGTGCGGACCTAGAGGTAATTCAGGAGTTTATCCGAACCGCTCGACAAAAAATTATATTGTATATATAAGGTATTTTTAAGAATTTTTATGTCTATATATTAATCTTGAACTTCTTAAATAGAAGATTAGAGGTTGGTTTAGTGGTTGAGGGATTCAAAACTAACCATTAGGTTCCAAGTTTAAATCTTAAGCACTATATTTTTTTTTCAAACTTCCTTAATAAAAATTCTGATTCCGCTACTACACCCTACCTCCCTCTCTTGAGAAAATAACAACTTGATCCCTTATGTTTGAAGTAGGTTTAAAATGTTTCCTTAAATATTTCGAGCAATTTTGATTTTATAAAAAAAAAATTATAATTATTTTCCATTCCAATGAATTGCTTGAATAATTTTAATCAGCTCCAGCTCCGAGCAACCCATTATCATAATAAAATTCTAGGTCTGTATTTTTTCAATCAGCTCCATAAAAAAATCAAACGAATTCAAATATAGATTTGACCTCTCATCATTCACGTTATCACCCTAAACTTTACCTGACTCAGAATTCATCCAAGTTTGGCCTAAGCTCAAATTTTTCGAAATTACTATCCGAAGTTTTCTGACCCGAAATCCTTCTCCATTGACCTATCCCGAACAACGAAAAAGATCGTTACACAAACACTCAACAAATTCATTGAACTTACAATTAACACAATCCTATGTGTCTTTATTTTCACACCTTTCCAATTAAATCTTACAATCATACTTTTTAAATATTTAACGAAAACGAAAGGTATTCACTCTTAATAAATTTTAAAAAATCAAAAATATATTTTAAATGTATCCAAAGGGGCCACTTTTAATATTTTCTTGTCTAAACTTTGTAATTTGATGGAATTTTATAAACTACAAAAAAAAAACCATAGGCGGTATAGCACACAGATAAAATATTTGTTTTTATTTTAGAAATTAATTAATGGGGTGGTAGGTTACAAGAGAAAATATTATACAAAATTGGATTAGTTGTCTGCTTTGTGTGCTACATGCCTTTTCCCCTTTGGATCTGTATTATCTCTGTGGGTCTAAAACAGGAAGAAATCCACAGAATCAAATGAATAAGAATTCAACATTAACAAATAAATAAGTAAAATAACATAAACCATTTATTGAGGATAATAATGCCTTTTTTTGCAACTAAAGGAAGGAGGGTGACATGTTTAATTTTTAAATACAAGTGATATCTAAAATTAAGTTATATTAGTACACGTATTTAGTGTAGTTAATTTTAATTAAATATGGTGTACTTCTTAGCGCTCGTTTAATACAAGGATAAGAGATAATTAATCTAAAAATTAATTTAGAATGAATTTATTTATATTTCATTGAAATAAAATCTCAAAATAAATTATTCTAGGTTAGTTATCTCAAGATTATATAATATTTTTTTTAACTTATATAAGTTCTACAAAGCGACGATTAAATTCTATATTATATATCCGAAAGTGTTATCAGTTAAGAACTCTCCGTACTAGAAATTAAAAATTATGAAAATGTAAATGTTAAGATAGATCTGTGAGGTTACTAGAAGAGATAAAATTATTAGAAAAGGGCAGCCCGGTGCACTAAGGCTCCTAAAGTAAAAAATTATATTTGTGATGGACAAGATTATAAGTAGCTTTTAAGTTAAAAAATAAAAAATTAAACTTAAATGACTTATAAGTTAAAAAATAAAAAGTATGGAAAGTCCTATTTTTGATTTTAAATTTATTTTAAGTTAATTTTAACTTATTTTTAAATTTACATATCACGATCCAAATACGGGTGTGATGTCAGTCATCTCAATCCACCGAGACAAGTCAGCCTAATACCCAACGAAAAATAGATGCGAAAGAAAAAAGATATAAATCCAAATTTAACTTAGCCAAAAACAAGTAAAACAAACTCAAACTCCCCCAAGATTGGTTGTCATGTGCACAAGCCACTAATACATTACCGAAATATGAAAGAAAATACAGTCACAAAGTCTTTGTCTCTAAAATAAGACTAAAACATATTAAAAGAGTAAGAGGTGTTTGCTAAATGAATGTAATAGCTACCTCAACACTCGAGATAATAGCCTCGGAAATGGTAGTAAACCGTAGAAGATCAAGCAGGTCCGGCCTCACAACCTACACAAGTGTAGAAGCAAGGGGTGAGTACCAAACAACACGGTACTCAACAAGTGGTTAACTAACACTAAACAAAGCTCAATAGATACAAGTACTCATGTCATCCCAATCGAACCTCCTCAACTACAACCTGCATAAAACCAGCCCAACTCTACACTCTACACAATAGTAATAATATAGTCCACAAATACTCATCGGTAGTCTCATCAAGTAAATCATATCAAGTCAAGCTCAACATATACAGAGCACTAAGTGGTAAACACGAATTCACAAATATCAACAAAATGCGATGCAATGCAATGAGATGATGCATGTCTGTCATACTGGTACACATCCGCTGAATTACAATCTGGAACCCATGGGGAACATTTCTGTCCACGTTATCTGCCACGGAGTGTGTGGCCTGTCCCTTCAATATACATATCCTGCCACGGAGCGTTTGGTCTGACCCCTTTGTTTTATAATACCTGCCACGGAGCGTGTGGTCTGACCCCTTTGTGTCATATCATGTTCAGTCTCAGCACAGTATGTCAGAACCAATGCAATCAATTCATGTTCATATGATTCACGATAATAACATGACAACAACAAAAAAAATTCTATCTCATATCAACATAGTCATTTTCCATGTCCAAATTAAATCCATAATCCCATCACATCAATCCCACCAATATATGTCATTAGATCGTCATTTTATACCCCTCGTCTCCATTTTAAAGGTCAATCATAAAGTCAATAGCCCAGTTCAATTCTCATTACTCCCCAGTACATGTAACAAGGAAATACAAGCATCTACAAGCTTAAACTGAGGTTTAGAAATTCACTTGCTTTAATTAATCAAGAAATCACTTCGGGATTTGAGCCTTCCCTTTTCGTTGGGCCTCCAAATCAACGTAATCTAGTCAAATAAATAATCACAATAAGATTTCAAAACTAACAACACCCTTATTATCATATGTCTAGCCTAGACCCAAAAATTTAAGTAAATCTATAAACACGTTCCTAATCTTGATATCACTTAACATGTCAACTTTCATATTTTCTGAATTTTAAAACTAGGGTTAAACCTCAATTCCTCCAATAATATAACTCTAATTATATTTGTGTAATACAATACCCTATTATTTAGTTACTTATCTCAATATATCAAAACTTGAATTATAATGATAACAAAATAAAAGAAAATACTAATAACAATTTTTTTAACAGTTGAAGCCAACTGGTTACGGAAACCAGTGGCGACAATCCTACAACAATATCACAATCTAATCTTCCAAATAGTTAAGACATCATTGGACCTTTATTAATATCTCACTCATTAATTGTCATTATTACCTTTCTAATTTACTATTTTGTTTTGCCCAAAATATCAAACAACAATTATGTAATTGTAAATATGCCTTACTTGGTGTTTATCTGCTCAAAGTTGCACAAAGCAGTGAATAATTGTATGCATGCAGACACATCAGCACATGATCGGATTACTTACTGGACCAATTCGTTGCTTGCTTTGTGTTCAACGCGGCAACAGGTTAGTTCTCCTTCTTTTTTTTTTCTTTTTTTTAAATTAGTCATGTACTAAAAGTGATTAATCCTATTAACTCTTTTTTGTTATAAATTAACTAACTTGACAATTTTATAAAGGAAGAAGAACAAGAAAATATGTATATAGAAAGTATTAATAGAGAGAGTAGTAATATAGAGAGAGTAATAGTAATTCTTTCTTTTATGTGTTTGTGTGTTTTTACATTAAAGTTTAAGGCTATATTTATAGCCATATTTACAAGTGGAGGAAAATATTAGTGGGCAATTTACCCACTTAAAAAGTAAATGGACTATCCACCATTTTAAGTGGACAACCATTTTACTTGGTTGATAATACTCCCCCATGGATGTCCACGAGAAATGTGCCTCGTTAAAACTTTATTAGGAAAAACCCAGTGGAAAAAAGCCTAATGAAGGAAAAAGAGTACACATATCTGATAATACGCCTTGAATGCTGCCTCATTAAAAACCTTATCAGGAAAACCCAGTGGGGAAAAACCTTGACTAAGGGAAAAAGAGTACAGCGCGTATTTTGCTCCCCCTGATGAAAATATCACTTAATATCTCGAAGACGACGCATTCCAATTTTGTATCTCATTTTCTCAAAGGTTGAAGTTGGCAATGCTTTGGTGAACATATCCGCCAAATTGTCACTTGAACGAATTTGTTGGACATCTATTTCACCCTTCTTTTGAAGATCATGAGTGAAAAAGAATTTTGGTGAAATATGTTTTGTTCTGTCTCCTTTGATGTATCCTCCCTTCAGTTGAGCTATACATGCAGCATTGTCTTCATACAATATTGTTGGAGCGTCTTTTGTCAAAGAAAGACCACATGTTTCTTGAATGTGTTCAGTTATTGATCTTAACCAAACACATTCTCGACTTGCTTCATGAATGGCTATTATCTCTGCATGATTTGAGGAAGTGGCAACCATAGTTTGCTTTGTTGAACGCCATGATATAGTTGTACCACCACATGTAAATAAATAGCCTGTTTGCGATCGACCTTTATGGGGATCAGATAAATATCCCGCATCTGCATAACCGATCAATTGTGACGTGGAATCATTTGAGTAAAATAATCTCATATCAATGGTACCTCGAAGGTATCTGAATATATGCTTAATTCCATTCCAGTGTCTGCGTGTTGGTGAAGAACTAAATCTTGCTAACAAGTTTACTGAGAAAGCTATATCTGGTCTAGAATTGTTGGCAAGATACATTAATGCACCAATTGCACTAAGGTATGGTATTTCAGCACCAATAAGTTCTTCATCATTTTCATAAGGCCGAAACGGATCTGTATTAATATCAAGAGATCTCACAACCATTGGAGTACTCAATGGGTGTGCTTTATCCATATAAAATCTCTTTAAAATATTTTCAGTATATGTTGACTGATGGACAAATATCCCATTTGTAAAATGTTCAATTTGTAGACCAAGACAAAATTTTGTCTTTCCAAGGTCTTTCATTTCAAACTCCTTTTTCAGGTATTTTACTGCCTTTGAAAGTTCTTCCGGAGTTCCAATAATATTCAAATCATCAACATATACTGCTATTATGACAAATTCAGATTCAGACCTTCTCATAAAGACACAAGAGCAAATTGGATCATTTTTATATCTTTCTTTTAGCAAATATTCACTAAGACGATTGTACCACATTCGCCCTGATTGTTTCAACCCGTACAATGATTTCTGAAGCTTTATTGAACAATTTTCTCGAGAATCCTTATATGCTTCAGGCACTTTGAACCCTTCGGGAATTTTCATAAAAATGTCGTGGTCCAATGAGCCATATAAATAGGCAGTGACCACGTCCATTAAGTGCATTTCAAGCTTTTCATGAACTGCCAAATTCATTAGATACCTGAAAGTAATTGCATCCACCACAGGGGAATATGTTTCCATATAGTCAATGCCAGGTCTTTGCGAAAAATCTTGGGCTACAAGTCGTGCTTTATATCTTACGACTTCACCCTTTTCATTTCGTTTACGCACAAAAACCCATTTGTGTCCTACTGGCTTGACACCTTCAGGTGTTCGAACTATTGATCCGAAAACTTCACGTTTTTCAAGTGAAGTTAACTCTGCTTGAATTGCATCCTTCCATCTTGGCCAATCATTTCTCTGTCTGCATTCATCGACAGATTTTGGTTCAAGATCCTTATCTTGTTGCATTATTTCAATGGCAACATTATAAGCAAAAATATTATCGACCACAATATCATTTCGGTTCCACCGTTTTCCTGTCGAGACATAACTTATTGAGATTTCTTCATTCTCATTATTTTCAGGTACTTGGACCTCCTCGGTGGTATCACCATTTGTTGTGTCTCTGGGCTCTTCTTGAGCACTCGCCTCCAAATTATGATCATCTTGATCATTTATTTCTTTTCTTTTTCGAGGATTTTTATCTTTGGAACCAAATGGTCTTCCACATTTTAAGCGTGGTCTAGACTCATTTGCCTGAATAAGTTGTCCTACCGGGACATCAACTCGAACTTGAGCATTAGCAGCTGGAATATGCGATTTAGTAACCCGTGGAAGGTTAGTAAATGCATCCGGCAGTTGATTTGCAATATTCTGCAAATAAATCATCTTTTGAACCTCTTGCTCACATTGATTTGTTCGAGGATCTAAATGAGATAGTGACAATGAATTCCAATCTATCTCATTTTTCAACTGCTTATGTTCTCCCCCTAATGTTGGGTATACTGATTCATCAAAATGACAATCAGCGAATCTTGCCGTAAATAAATCTCCAGTCATAGGTTCCAGATATTTTATAATAGAAGGAGATTCATACCCAACATATATTTCCAACCTTCTTTGGGGACCCATCTTTGTGCGGTGCGGTGGAGCAATTGGGACATATACCGCACACCCAAATATTCTAAGATGAAATATATTTGGCTCCTTTCCAAACGCCAACTGCAATGGGGAAAATTGATGATAATTTGTTGGCCTTACGCGCACAAGTGTTGCTGCATGCAAAATAGCATATCCCCATACTGAAATAGGAAGTTTTGTCCTCATTAGCAATGGTCTAGCTATCAATTGGAGGCGTTTAATCAATGATTCTGCTAGACCATTTTGAGTATGTACATGAGCAACCGGATGCTCAACTTTTATTCCAACCGACATACAATAATCATTAAATGATTGAGATGTGAATTCACCAGCATTATCAAGACGAATTGTCTTTATTGCATAATCTGGAAATTGTGCTCTTAACCTTATAATTTGAGCTAACAATCTCGCAAAAGCCATGTTGCGAGTTGATAATAAGCACACATGTGACCATCTTGTAGATGCATCTATCAAGACCATATAATATTTAAATGGTCCACATGAAGGGTGAATTGGCCCACATATATCACCCTGTATACGTTCCAGAAACGCAGGGGATTCAATCCCAACCTTAGTTGCTGATGGTTTGATAATCAGTTTTCCTTGGGAACAAGCAACACAAGAGAATTTCTTAGATTGAAGAATTTTCTGATTCTTCAAAGTGTGTCCATGTGAATTCTCAATAATTCTGCGCATCATATTATAACCGGGATGGCCCAACCGGTCATGCCAAATGATAAAATCATTAGAATCAGTAAACCTTTTGTTTACAATGGCGTGTGATTCAACAGTACCAATATTTGTATGGTACAACCCAGAAGAAAGTGCAGGTAATTTTTTGTGCACAATTTTCTTCTCCATATTTATTGTAGTAATATAAAGGTATTCAACCTTTCCTTCATTTGCAGTCTCAATATGATAGCCATTTTGGCGAATAACCTTGAAACTTAACAAGTTTCTTTGAGACTTACTACAATATAATGCATTATCAATTACCAATATCGTTCCTCCAGGTAGTAATAAGGCTGCTTTTCCAGAGCCTTCAATTAATTTTGTACTACCAGATATTGTATTGACATAGGCCTTTTTCATAATCAAATGACAAAAATATTTCTTTTCTTTTAATATCGTATGAGTTGTGGCACTATCCAAAATGCACATATCTCCATTATTCATCTTGAATCCAATTGAAGACTGATAAATTTATTTATCTTCATAAAATAAAAATGCATTGTAAGAAATAAAATAAGTAACAATTTTGCTAGAAAAACATAAGTCCCTTTTTTTTAAAGTTAAATTATGGTAATTTAGAATTTAAAAAAATTATATGATTCAATTATGATGAATGTTACAATAATTTAGTTTATGGAATTATATACTTATTAACCTTAAATAAATATTATACACAAGTATTAAAAACAAATATAAAATATTATAAAACATTAATATAATATTATTCATCATGTATAGATAATTTGTTTATTGACAAAAATAATACAATCATTATATATTATTAATGTCTAAAACATTAACAAGAATAAACAGTTAGTATAATGACATTAAATAAGGCGAATATTATTTTTAGTAACAATATGATATTAAGATTAAATAATAGCACACTAATAGTAATTAATTACAACATTGTAAAATAGCACAATGTAATAAATAATATATAATTATCATAAAAATATGACCTTGATTTTTTTTTCTTCAAATACATAAACGTAAAAACACAATAATTCAAAGTACATGATAACATATTGAAAAACATGAAATTAAACATCAATTAAGATCCTTAAAAAAATCTCCAACCTCCAAATGAGTAATATCATTGAGGTCATTAAAATCATCATCCCTTAAGGCCAGATTTGTTTCAATATTATCATTATTCAAATGCCTTGCCTCAACATTATTTTCGAACGCCAAGTGTGACTCTATCCGAGCATTAGAAGAAGAGGCACCACCTCTATTTGCCTTTCTTTTGAAAGAATTTTGATAAAGTCTTACAAAATGCTCAGGCGTCCGACATTCATTTTTCCAGTGGTCTTTCATGCCACAACGATGACAGTTACTTTTTGAAGGGCCATTTTGAGAACTGATATTGTTCTCCCTTTTATGTTGACCACCACCACGACGATTATTATATCGTCCTCTGCCATTGCCATGCCCACGCACATTATTGTGACCTTGATATTTATTATGTCTTCTTTCAGACTGGCCATGTGCTTTTACCATATTTGCCTCCGGTAACGGAGCAGTTCCAGTGGGACGGGCTTCATAATTTTTCATTAATAGGGCATTATGTTGTTCAGCCACCAGAAGGCATGATATCAATTCAGAGTATTTTTTAAAACCCTTTTCACAGTATTGCTGTTGTAATATTACATTAGAGGCATGAAAAGTAGTTAGTGTCTTTTCTAACACGTCCTCATCATTTATATTTTCTCCACATAATTTTAATTGGGAAGTTATTCTAAATACAGCAGAATTATACTCAATTATGGTTTTAAAATCTTGAAACCGTAAGTGCATCCACTCATAACGAGCCCTTGGCAATACCGTTTCCCTGAGATGGTCATACCTCCCTTTTAAGTGTTTCCACAATTCAAGTAGATCTTTCACTGTCAAGTATTCCATTTTTAGGCTTTCATCTAGATGATGACGAAGAAAAATCATAGCCTTTGCTTTATCCTGACTTGATGCTGTATTTCCTTCAATTATAGCATCACCAAGACCCTTAGCGGTAAGGTGAATTTCAGCATCAAGTACCCATGACAAATAATTTTTACCAGAAATATCAAGTGCCACAAATTCCAATTTTGACAAGTTTGACATGATGAAAATTAATTTGAAAGTAACAAAGATAACTTAAAAATTAAATTTCTTTAGTAGATATACCTGATATAGAAGTTAATTTTCTGAAAAATTAGAGCTTCGTGCTGATAACGTGTTATAAATTAACTAACTTGACAATTTTATAAAGGAAGAAGAACAAAATAATATGTATATAGAAAGTATTAATAGAGAGAGTAGTAATATAGAGAGAGTAATAGTAATTCTTTCTTTTATGTGTTTGTGTGTTTTTACATTGAAGTTTAAGGTTATATTTATAGCTATATTTACAAGTGGAGAAAAATATTAGTGGGCAATTTACCCACTTAAAAAGTAAATGGACTATCCACCATTTTAAGTGGACAACCATTTTACTTGGTTGATAATATTTTTAATAAATAAAGGAGTATAAGATATTAACTAAATTAACAATTTAGTCCATCAATTAAATTAGTTGTCTAAAGTTACCCCTTAAGTAATTAACCGTAATTATCAAATAGTCCAGAATTTTCAATTTAAATATACGAAAAATATCTTTTATAAAAGAAGGAGGACTCGTACTCGAAATGTCCTAACGGGCATTACATTATCAAATACTCTCATAGGCTAAAAATGACTTAAAAATTAATTTGACCAATTTTTAAATTAATCCAAACGGACTGTAAGAGCATATTTGGCACTATTATTGAGAAACCAAAAGCATTTTTTTTCCTGAAAAATCAAATATTTGGTCAATAGTAAAAGAAAATCTCTCTTGTACGGGAGAGTTTTCCCCCTAAGGTATCCATGAACTCTTAAAACGCGACTTCAAAACTACTTTTAAATGAAATCAGAAGTAATTTTTTTTATTGTTAGAAAGAAATTAAAAATTTATGTTTCTTAAAAAAGCAGAAAATTATTTATTTTAAGATCAAAATATCACTACTATATATCCATATTCATTTATTTTTGTCATAAAGTTTTCGTATGTAGTGATTTAATTTGTGTAATAATTTTTAAATTTATTTTATTTGATATTTAATTATATTTAAATCATCATGTTAATATTATATTAATATTTATTTATTTTATTCATCAATGTATAATATTAATTAAAAATTTGAATATGTACATTTTAATTTAATAAAAATAAAATTTTAATTAAAAAATTTATAATAGATATTTAAAATAATTTTTCTTTATAAAATAATGTAAATATTAAAAAATGTATTGATACTTATCTTCTTTTTTTTTTTGAGAAAACACTTTTCTGAAAAAATTATTTTTTTAAAATAGGCAGGTTTTAGCATTTCGTAGAGCCACTGATTATATGAAGATAAATACACACATCAAAATTGAAAGATAAAAGGTTATAGTTCACATAATAATACATACGCATTTAGACTTAATTATAATACATACGCATTTAGACTTAATTATAATGTAACCGAGATTTGTTGTTGTACTTGATAATTAACCAGAAGCAATATTAATCTAAAACGGATACTACGTATCAATAACTTGAATACTAATTACATTTACGATTCCATTGCAATTTTACTACATAAACTGATAAAAGTTTCACCAAACAAATAAAAAATGTAAAAACAGAACAAACTACTCAAGAAAATGAAAACAAAACAAATAAAAATAATGATTCAGACTTTTATTCAAGCAGAAAACAAACCATTAATTGCTGCTAGAGTAATTTCAGTCTGAGGTACAAAAACTCTTTTTTCATTTTCTCCAAATCTCATTTTTATTGTAGAAGAATAAGTCCCTTTAAGCTCTTTAACCAAAATAGAGAAAGTTGAAAATAATTCAATTTTTTCTTCATCATCCCCAAATTTTCTTGAATTCTTCATCCTCCTTTCATATTCTTCTGCAACCAGCATAGCAATATCAGCCATAATAATAATAATAATAATAATAATAATAATAATAATAATAATAATAATAATAATAATAATAAGAAGGTTATATTTCAAAATCTAAGCTTGAGTAGCTTATTGCAGTATTTTGTATTTGGGAAATTTCAAGTTTGATATTTTTGCTTTTATTGGTTTGGCTTATATATAGGGAAAGTCCAATTGAAAAAGTGCATTTAGGGTGTGTTTGGTACAATAACTTTTTTATATATATTTAATTGATTAAAAAATTTAAAATATTTTTTCTGTGAAAAACATGTTTCTTAATAATGAGTAAAAATAATTTTTCTTATAGATTTATAAGGAAAATAAGTTTTAATAGTGACATTTCATACTAATTGTGCCGTTTCATTCTTTAGCACACCTTATTTTCACCCCATTTTGTAGTCCCGTTCCCGCTACTTACTACCCCTACCTTACCCTCTATATTTCTTAAGGTCGTTTGGTAGTTGATTTGGAGGTAAATTATATAAGTACTAACTCATACAAGTATTATTAGATTTGGTATAATAGCTTATTAAAAAGTGAGTTATTTATATAATTACTTAATACGATATTTAATTAGTAATTTAGAAACTTGTATAACTAATGTATGAAAAAGTTATGAGAAAATTTATATATTGTTTTATCCAGAATAAAAAGTAGAATCTTTAATACATGAAAAACTAAATTCTAGGTAACTAGCTAATACGTTTGTAAAATAATATATAAATTCTCGCATAACTAATTTATGCATTATTAAAATATTTATATAATTTTGACTAGCTACAAAATGATCTGTTATAATATTTATCAAAATTATATATAAACATTAGCTTTTAAGATAATATTTTTTAATTATATCGAATTCATGAATTCACATATATTTTTCATACTAAACACACCTTCAAGTACAAGGTAGTAATTGATTATGGATAAGGATGAAGTTGAATGACACAAAATATAGTTTCCTTGTTGGGTGAGGCTGTATTGTGAACGTGTCTATATTTTTGTGGTTTCAATTTAAAACTTTTAGATAGGAAATCCACCAACTTGACGAATATTCTTTTTTTCCAATTTGTTTTTTGTTTGGGTTTGGGGAATATAAATATATAATAGGTAGATTTAGAACCACAGACGGATGTGATGTAATAGATAAGGCTATTTTTTTTAATTAAAAATTTTAAATTTGAATCTTAAACATAATTTTTTTATATAATAAGTGTTTTTCTACTGTAAATTTAAATTAATTAAACTTGATCATCAAACATTGAATGAAAAATAATTTTTAAAAATAGGTAGAATTAGGAAATGTTCAAACTAGGATCGGTTAAAAAAGAATTGTATATTCTTTCAACCGCCCTAATTGATGATCATGGTCGGTTTGATGAAGCCTTAAAAAATCTTGCTATTTTATTAAGTATAAAGATTTAAATATGTTATTGATAACTTCAGTGATGGAGTCTTGTTAGACGACTATATGAATCAAGACGAGTTAGACGAGAAGAAAAAATGGAAGTCGAAGTAAAGAAGCTGCAGATGCAGCAGAGGAAGAAGAAGCAGAGGAGATGTTGCAGAGAAGAAGAGAGGAAGAGAGAAGATCACATTGCTATCAATAGTCACATTATGCATACACACTCTCACCTTTCATGTAGTGTGAGTGAGTTGTATTTATAGAGTTTGAGTAGTTAGTTACAAGTCACTATCAACCTACAACTAACATCTAACAAACTTCAACTAACTTCTAACAAATTATTAACCATGGTAGCTTGCATATGGTTAACACTCCCCCTTAAGCTCATGGTTTGAACAAGTTCATGACTCCAAGCTCCTTCACCAGCAGTTGATGTTGGCCCTTGCCAAGACTCTTTGTGAGCAAGTCGGCTAGTTGATCCTTGGTGTGTGTGAATTCTGTTTTCAGCATACCTTGGTTGATCTTTTCTCTTACAAAGTGACAATCGATGTCTATGTGTTTGGTTCTTTCATGGAAGATAGGATTAACAGCAATTTGAATAGTTGCTTTGCTGTCACACACCATGGTTATAGGAAGCTCAATGTGTATGCCAAGTTCTTCAAACAGCCCTACAAGCCATGTAACTTCAGCAGCACAGTGAGCCATGCTTCTAAACTCAGCTTCAGCTGAGCTTCTGGATACAGTCTCCTGTTTCTTAGATTTCCAGGATATCAAGGCTCCACCAAGCTTGACCAAGTAGCTAGTTACAGACCTTCTTGTTTCCAGGCAGCTTCCCCAATCTGAGTCACAGTAGGCTAGAAGCTTGTTGGTGTCTTCTGCTGGCATTAGTAGTCCAAGACTAGGGGCTTTTTTTATGTACCTAACCACTCTCAATGCAACTTCCATGTGAGACTCTTTGGGGCAGTGCATGAACTGACTCAGAACCTGAACTGAGAAGGCTAAGTCTGGTCTAGTCATGGTCAGATATAGAAGTCTTCCTACCAGTCTTTGGTACCTGCTGGTATCCTGCAGTTTGTGATCTTCATGTCCCTCATTACCTGTACCTCCAACACACTCATCATATTGTGCAAATGTGAGCTTCTGATTCTGTTCCAAGGGAGTTGTTGCAGGTTTAGCTCCCCCTAGACCACACTCAGCTATTAGTTTAAGAGCATATTTCCTTTGAGACATGTGGATCCCTTTACTTGATCTGGCACATTCAATCCCTAGGAAGAATTTGAGCTCTCCTAGATCCTTCATCTTGAACTCCTTCTGTAGATCTTTTCTGGTGTCTCTGATGATATCCTGGTTACTACCAGTGATCAAAAGATCATTTACATATACCAGCACAATAAGTATATCATGTTTATCATGTCTAGTGAAGAGTGAGTAATCATAGTGACTTTGATGAAATCCCAGCCGAAGTAAAGACTGTGTTAGCTTAAAGTTCCACTGCCTTGGTGCTTGTTTGAGGCCATATAGAGACTTGTGGAGTTTGCAGACTTTAGTGTTCTCCCCCTATCTAGCAAACCCAGGAGGAATGGTCATATAGACATCCTCTAACAGATCACCATTAAGGAAGGCATTGTGAACATCCATCTGATGGATGAGCCAACCCTTTGAAGCAGCAAGTTCTATAATGGATCTCACAGTAACCATTTTGGCCATAGGGCTAAAAGTTTCCCCATAATCTAGCCCCTCTTGTTGGCTATACCCCTTAGCAACTAGCCTGGCCTTATACCTCTCCACTTCACCTGTAGATTTGTATTTTACTTTGTAGATCCATCTGCAGCCAATAGGCTTCTTACCAGGAGGAAGATCTACCAGACTCCAAGTTTTGTTGTCCATCAAGGCATCTATTTCCTACTGCATTGCATGGATCCACTGAGGGTCAAGAGAATCTTCATGATAAGAAGAGGGCTCTGAGATAGCTGAGAATGTCTTGATGCAGGAGTTGTAAGAAGGAGACAAATGTTTGTAGCTAACAAAGTTAGAAACTGGAAACAGACAAAAGTGACTTTTGGATTGAGTAACAAAATCCTGAAGCCAGATAGGAGGTTTGGTTGATCTGGAGGACTTTTTGGTAGGAGCTGCTGTGGGAGATGGAAGTGGAGAATGGTTTTCAGGAGTAAGTGGTAGCTGAGAATCTTGAGGAGGATCATCAGGTGACAGGCTAGTAGGTGGATGATCATTATCAGGTTGTACTAGAGTTAAGACAGGAAAGATGGGATTGGATGAGGTTTGAAAGTCTTTAAAAGGGAACATGTCTTCTTTGAACACAACATGCGTGTTCACAAACAAGGACTTAGTATTTAGATCATATAGGAGGTACCCCTTTTGAGACAAAGAGTATCCCATAAGCACAGCTGGTATAGCTCTAGGAGAGAACTTATCAGTGATGGCTGGACAAGTAGCATAACATAGGCAACAAAAAAATTTGATATGAGAGAGGGATGGAGGATGTTGATACAGTATCTCAAAGGGAGACTTATAAGACAACAGTTTAGATGGAAATCTATTAAGGATATAGATAGCTGTGGTAACACATTCTCCCCAAAACTGCAAGGGTACTGATGCCTGGAACCTCAAGGATCTTGCCATGTTTAAGATAGTTCTGTGCTTCCTTTCTACCACACCATTTTGCTGAGAAGTGTAAACACATGTGATTTGATGACATATTCCCAGAGTTGGCAGCATGGACTAAAAGGTTGTGCTCATGAATTCAGTCCCATTATCAGTTCTAAGCACTTTGACACAAGTTGAAAACTGATTATGGATTTGAGCAAAAAAATGTCTCATCACAACTATAGTATCAGATTTAGCTGTGAGAAGAAATAGCCAAGTGAATCTGGAGTAGTCATCTACTACAGTAACAAAGTATTTCATTCCATTATGAGTAGGTACTCTATATGGTCCCCAGACATCACAATACACCAAGTCAAAGAGTGCCTTTGAAGTGTGATTGCTTACAGGAAAGGGAACTTTTGTTTGTTTTGCTAATTGATACACTGTACAAGGTGAGCTGTTAGAGATATCTACTCCTGAAAGACTAGAGGACCTTCTTATTACATCAATAGGAGCATGTCCTAACCTGCTATGCCACAGTGTACTTGACTCAGAACTACTACCATATACAGCACTAGTAGAAGTACTGCATCTCCTCTGAGTAGGATCAGTATGGTGGAAGCCTTCCTTGAGGATGTAGAGTCCTTTATCTTCTCTACCAATCCCCTTGACCTGACCACTGTAGAGATCCTGAAAGACACAAAAATTAGGAAAGAAGGTTGCCATGCATTGAAGCTCCTTAGTTAGTTGCGACACAGATAAGAGGTTGCATTTGAAATCAGGAACAAAGAGAACATTGTCAATAACTTGATCTCCAAAGACTTTTGTGCTGCCAACATGAGACACTAATGCAACATTTCCTGTTGGTAGTAGTACATGCCTTATTTTAGGCTTAGACACTGAGGTATATTTATCTAGTGATGACAGCTGAGATGTCATATGGTTAGTGGCTCATGTGTCAACTATCCACTCCTTATTTACATATTTGGACACTAGTGTTGATAAAACTCTACCTGTTGTGGCTGCTTTGGCTGAATGCTCTCCACCAGTGTCACTGCCTTTGGTTAGTAACTGTATTATTTGTTGATATTGTTCTTTTGTAAAGAAAGCTGCAGGTGACTTGTATGCTGCACTAGGTTCTTCATTGTGTGATAAGCCTGTACTTTGAGCAACTGTAACTTGGTTAGCAAAGGAACTAGAGCTAGGTGTAGAACTACCAGTTTTCTTCTTGGATCTCCAGCCAACTGGATATCCTTTGACTTTGAAGCATTGCTCCTTAGTGTGACCTCTGTAGCCACACACCTCACAGGTAATAACAGACTTTTGTGGTTTTTGAGGATTGAACTGAGCTTCATAGTGACTTCTAATTGGATTACCACCACCTCCACCAGGTTGATGACCAGAATTCCCATTACCAACACTATGACCACTCCCTTTTTGGCTAAACAATGCAGTACTTTCCATCAGTTTAGGAAGGCATGATTCATAGTTAGTGTGTGCTATGTTCCTTTGACTTTCATGATCCATGACAAGGGAAAAGGCTTTGTTAAGAGTTGGAGTTGGAGACTACATCAAAATCTGTCCTCTAACTGTAGAGTAGGTTTTATTTATTCCCATTAGGAACTCTAGTAACCTTTGATACTCATAATGATCTTGAAACTTCTTAGACTCAGGACATGAACAACCTGGACAAGGCATAATTGAATCATATTCATTCCACAAGCCTTTGAGTTTTGTATAATAATCTGAAACTGACATGGTTCCTTGACTTAGACCATGAATTTCTTTATGGAGTTGATACACATGAGCTCCATTTATCTTGTCGAACCTTTCCTTTAGATCACACCAAACCTTGTGTGCATCTCCTCCATACACCACAGTCCCCAGCAATCCTAGTCGAACTGTATTCATAATCCAAGAGAGGATTACAGCATTACACTTCTCCCAAGCATCAGAAAACTCAGGTCCAAACTTAGACTTAGGATATCTACCATCAATGAATCCAAGTTTACTCTTGCCTATTAATCCAATTCTCATTGATCTACTCCAGATCGCGTAGTTCTCTAAACCAACTAGTTGAAGAGAAATTAATAAGCTACCTGGAGTATTATTTTGATGTAAGAAGAGAGGATGATTGTGGTCAATATTTGGTATTACCAGCTCAGATGCTGTTGTGTTTGAGTTGAAATTCTCAGCACCTAGTGTTCCAGTTGCAGATTCACCTAGATTCACCATTGAACTTGCTTCAAAACTGAGAATGCTGAAAATTGACTGCGACTCAAACACCTTTCAAAGATGAGCACCTACACTTCTCGTTTTTTTTTTCTTTCAGTACTTAACTGCTTGTTCCAGTTCTAGGAACTTACCAAATGCTCTGATACCATGATAACTTCAGTGATGGAGTCTTGTTAGACGACTATATGAATCAAGACGAGTTAGACGAGAAGAAAAAATGGAAGTCGAAGTAAAGAAGCTGTAGATGCAGCAGAGGAAGAAGAAGCAGAGGAGATGTTGCAGAGAAGAAGAGAGGAAGAGAGAAGATCACATTGCTATCAATAGTCACATTATGCATACACACTCTCACCTTTCATGTGGTGTGAGTGAGTTGCATTTATAGAGTTTGAGTAGTTAGTTACAAGTCACTATCAACCTACAACTAACATCTAACAAACTTCAACTAACTTCTAACAAATTATTAACCATGGTAGCTTGCATATGGTTAACAGTTATCGAATTAATAGGAATGACTCAATCTTACTATTCGTTAATGATTGAGCATATTTATATTATCATTGTGACATAATATGCACATTTATGTCATTTAACACTAACGGTTCAAATAATCGATTTTAAAATATCAAATAATATACATATCGTCCAATTAAACGATTCAAATCATCTAATCAATGTGCTTAAAATTTATTATCTAAATAAAACACATTAAATTTAGGGTGATATTTAGATATTCTTTCGCTTACCATTAGTCTTTGTTTTCAAATCGAATAAGAAATACCTATCTAAAAATTAAGAAATCTTATTTATTTTATCACATTCTTTGGTGATCTGTTTTGTCAATTGCCATTTAACATGTACTTATTTTTAAAATTTTTACACATATACCCACCTCAAACATGAGATGTTTGAAGTTAGACTCGATAAAGTTTAAATTCTGACATAATATTTAAAATTACTTATTACTAAAATTCAATTATTTTTATTTGAAGTTGAGATAAAATTAGTAAGACTTAAATCATTTTTGTTTGATCTCGATCATATTTATTTGAAGTTAATGTACATATCGATGAAGTTCAGGCAAAAATAATTAAAATTATGCAAAAATCTAAAGTTCAAAAAAGAAAAATGACTGAATTAAAAGCAAAAATTATTTGAATTTCAACGGGTCACAAGTACCTTAACTTTAACTATATAAAAATTCAGACATTAAAGACACAACATTTGAAGTTAAATTAAGATTTTATCTAAAGTTATTTCTAAGTTTTGATACATTAAAAAAAATAATCAGTTTCTTCAACAATTACATTTATGTGAATTGTGATCAATCATAAACTATGCACAAATGTGGAAATAAAAAGGGGAAAACTTACATAGATATACTATATTAAAAAAATATTTACCATTTATATCAATAACATTTTTATTTTTGCAGAACATTTATAATTCATTTATAATACAGTTTAACACATATTACAAAAAACAATTATAAAACATCTATAATACAAATTTTATTGATAGATAATATATTTATCACACATTTTAATACAATTATAATATACTGTGTCGATTTTTTACTAAGCAAGCATAATATATTTTATAATACTTATTATACATTTATATTATATGCATAATTCACTTTTAATACATAGTGCAGATTTATCATAGTATTGTTATGCATTGCTATAAATGATAATAAATAAAAAATATCACTAAAATCAGTAATTATTTACTAAAAAGTACTCTTCTAACTAATTTTTACTAAAAAATATTGAGTTCAAAAAAGATTTTCTTTTGGTATATAAGAATTGTCACTTGGAACTGCATAGACTTGAGCCAATATGGAGTTGTAATCTATCTGTTGTTTCCTTTGTTAACTCCTTCAAGTTTTATACAAGTCCAAGTGCTTCCAGCCTCTGAACATGTTGTTGTGGCAGTGGTGGCGGTGACCAATCGTTACAAGCCACCTCGCCAACGTCCTCCACAACATATTCCTATACAAGAATTAGCATATCATATAAGATAAATGACAATGACAGAGACGGATTCAGGATTTTCAGTTTATGAGTTCAGAATTTAAAGACAGGACAACGACTGGGTTTGAAATAGATAATTTGTATTTCTTAACGAAAATATAGAGTTTGAGCCACCGCTCGTGTGTTGTAGATCCGCCCCTAGACAATGGCAAACAAATTGAAAAAAAACAAGGGTGTCGATTTACCTTTGTCAGCATTCTTTTCTCGAGTATATGGTAGTGTCGCTGCCAAATTCTCTGTCCGATCATCGTAGCAACCAAAACACTGTAAAACATGCCAAGGAGGGCAAATAGTCCTAGCACAATTACAGCCACAACTAATAATGCTTGTGTCCCAGATTGATCATCATTGCCTCCTAAGCAATTCCCACATTCAAAGTCCGTGCAAGAATGATTCTCGGAACAACATTCACATGTCGAGTTTGAACAATTGTCGGAGCATATGTTAGAATCAATGCAGATATAAGTTGTACCTGTACGAGGTGTAAGCGTACGACAGTCTGCACAGATGCTGCAAAGATATGAAAAAGGATTAGAAAGAAGAAACAGATCAAAAAGAAACTAATATGTGTGTTAGCTTCCGTTACTTGTTTCTTGGTGGCAAAAATGAGCAAGACGAAAACAGGATGAAAGAAGACTACAGTATTAATGTTACTATGTTCTGGAAGTACATAAAACACATTATTTGTACCTAGTGCAAGAGCAACAAGACAACACATTCTGGCAGGGCTGACTCAAATCATCGCGCACACTTTCGTCAAAGCAAGTTAAGAAACAGCCAGATATGCCCATCAAAGCGAAAAACAACAGTGCTCCTGCAAGAAAGCCAGCAAATAGCTATAAGACGTAGACTCAAAATTTTGGATGATGCACTATTTACATCTTCAGAGATGTACGCAATGGATGTTCCTTTCATGCTCTGACGGACGTATGAAAATGATTTTTTCCTTCCAAAATAGGCAAGAGAGAAAACAAATCTACCATTCTCAAGACCTCATGCCTCATTCATCATGGTTGTTCCTACTGTTTTTCTTTAATAACCGAGAAATTCCTGAGTCAGCTCCTCCAATCCCAGTTATCTCACAAGGTCAAAACTCAAGGTAGTATGAGCCCACCTCTCTAACATTCTCCCAGTTAAATACCAGGCTTTCGTCAACTGATAGTGTTTGAACTCGTGACATGCGCTTAATCCACGCTTTATGTGTTGTGTTCTAACCACCGAACCAAAGCCTTGGTGGTTTCTTTCAATGGTTCTTCCATGAGTAGGGGCGGACCTACTGCATTAGCTAAGGGTTCATCCGAACTGAATAGTTTTGGCTCAGATCCTATATGTGTATTAAAAATCCAATAAATTACTAGTATATTAAAACAGATTTTGAACCTGGTAAACCAAATGTGCTGTGGTAGAATCCAGAACTCAAATCCATATAGCTCAAATCTTGGATCTGCCTCTTTGACCATGAGTGAAGATAGTAATTAGCTTTTTCGCAATCCAAGGAATGGATAGTTGGACAACACAATAGCACCTACTCTAGAATTTGTCAAAAGTTCAAACAGGAGTCACACAAGGTTTTTGCACTCTTACGATGTGAAAACTTTGAAATAACTAAGTAAATATTGTCTATCTCATATTCGTCCACCACTCCCCAACCAAATCTCATTTACTAAAGGCAACTAGATAAGATATAGAATCCCAAAATCAGAAGGAACATCAGGTCTTCGGGGCCTATTGGTACCGAATTACATGTCAAACATAGGTAGGTAACAACTGTATCTGACATGTGGTCATATTGTGCATCTATCTGGATTGGTCAATCAATCAGACAAAAGAATATTACGGAGACAAAACAACAGTTTGACACACATACATACACAAATAAATAAATGTTGATAACTACTGCAAATGAATATGTTTTACCGCATATGTAATAGAAGCCTAGTTCGCTCCCAAAACCCCAGTGCAGACGAAGCCAAAACTTCTGGTGTGTATCAATCACATATACTAAATATCCCAGTGCAGCTATAACCTGCAAAACAGAAGGTTAGTGATCCATTGAAGATATTGTCCACAGCACTACTAACGATAATATATAGAAATGAATAAAAAATTGTAAACAGGGTCACCCACGTACAAGCTGAACTGCGAGAAAGATGAACAAAATGTCTGTGGTCACAAAGAACCGAAATTTTATGGTTCGCCATTTTCTTTGAAGATCGTTAACTCTCAAGTAAAATGGAGCCTCGCAGGTTGTACAATGAGAAAATGCAATTCCTTCCTGTAAAAAGACAAACTTTAGGGGACAAGTATATATTCAATTTTGATGATTAAAGCTTACGGGTATTTAGTAGTAATCCACCAGCAGTTGAAGCCTTTGTCTATAATGATGCAAAAGCCAATAACTAATTGAATACTTGATCTAGTTCAGGACACCGTAAGCACATACAACAAATGACAGCTTGTAACACGCCAAATCTGAAAGCTACTCAAGAAAGATACAAGTACAAATGAATACAATTTGATTCCTCATCATACTTTTTAAAGTATTGACGCATGCCTAATAAGTTCCAAGTTAAGCAAAGCTTAGAGGTAATAAGGCTAAAAATTCTTACAAACAAACGATCTGAAAAAATACCTTCACAGCACGCCACTGATCGAGGCATTCACGATGAACATACTTTGATGTACCCTTGCATTTACAAGGTGCAATAAAATCCCCACCTAAAAAATAAAAGTTAAAATAATCACGGAAGAATTCAACAAGAAGCACTCAATAAAAGATAGTTACAAACTAACAACTCCTCTTTGTCAAAATGTTCTTTCTTCCTTCCATCATTTGAGTTGAATGATTCAAATCAATCACCTATGCCTTCGATCGGAAATCTGTTATGCTTGCTTTGCCCAAACATAACCAAAATCAGCTCGGGTTTAGTTTTATCATAATTTGACCAACATTTTATGAACCTCAACCTACTGCAACCCTCCTCCTTTAACCAGACTTGGAATCAGCTCTGATATGTAAATATATGTGGAGTTCAATCTAAACTATTTCAAATAGAATAAAAGCTATGTGATATGTTAGAGAATGCAACCAACCATATGCAATTCAAACTGAGAATACCACAACAAACCAAATACCACATCTTCAACTCCCTCCAGGGCAGAGCTAGGGGGACGCAACAGGGTTCATCCGAACCCCAGGGGTGAAGCCACACCTTAGCAAGGGTGGTCAGATGAACAACCTTTGTTGGAAAATTTTTGCGGGTATATATGTTAAATATTGATTCTTTTGAATATATACTAGTTGTTGAACACCCTTACATAGCAAAGAAAGATAGCTCAATGGAAGGCTGTTCAAAGTTGCCTTAGTGGCCTGGGTTTAAGCCTAGACTTTGGTGTTTTGTTTAAGTTTTTTAGTTCTGTTTTTTAACTTTCAAAAAAAAAACATCAGTTTATTCTTTTATTTGTCCTAAAGTATGAACACCCTTGACAAAAATCCGAGCTCCGCCACTGCAAATCCCATCAGATAATTACATTGTATATACAAAGGTCAAAATTATTTTTTATGCATCTATAGCAGATGTTGAATCACCTTAGGTGTTTACTTCCCCTAAGTGAAAATCCGAACTCTGCTACCAGAGGCACTGGCAGCATACCGGTAACCGGTTCTCTCGAATCCTGGTTCCGCTTCTATCTACCGTTGCCTCCCATATGTAAATTTTCATTCAGTTCAGTCTCTCCATAATGCAATAACTTTACTTAGGGCTTAAATATTTTAGGCTTTCAGCTGGTAAAAGGAGCAAAACCCGCTACACAAGCTGATCCAGACATCACGACTATCTAAACCATATTTGAAAAATTTTTACAATTCACCACAAAAACACACTCACTCAAAATCTTTTGAACACCCAATTCACCCAAACTTACTTTACACTTAAAAAATTCAAAAACAGAATCTTAATAATACACATAAAAACTAACTAATATTTCAAGATTTGAACAAAAGCAGTGAATATAAGTGAAAGGGTCATCAAAAACACTCACCATCAGTTTCAAGGCAAATTCTACACTGAAATTGGTCAACGTTTCCATCTTCAAGTTCAACTTTACTGGGTTTAACGATCAGAGGAGGAACTAAAGAAGAATCAAAATGATAAGACATTTTTTTCTTTAGTTGGAAAAATTAATTAAATGGCATAAAAAGTTAAGTTTGTTTAGCATTCGAAAAATAAGTTAGTTTGTTTTACTTTTCTACTTTTCTTCTTGCTTTTCCTCCTCTAGCTTTTGCCTCCTCTTTTTACTTTTTATAAAGTCATTGCTGTTATACAATTAAAATTAAAAAGATAACTGAAGAAATATTCAAATAGTCTTTCTCTCTTTTCGTTATTTTCTCCTTCATATTTTGCTGAGTTAATTTATTTTATAACAAATATTATTATTTACTATTAATAGAGGTATGGATCATATCAGATATCAAGTAAAAATAAGAAGAAAAAAATAATGGAAGACTATCAAAGACTTTGGTGGAGCTCGAACACTCTAAAAATATCAATCGACATGTCATATATTCTAAAAATAATAAATTTTCAAGAATTTGATATGGGTATGACAACAATTTCAAAGTGACAGAGTGTCATAGGTTGTAAGTATTCCTCCGTTTTTAACCAGAGGCCTCGAGTGCAATCCTATGAATCTTTGGAATAAAATCGCTTATGATAGGAAATATTTTTTCGAAATTTTTCGGCACGAAAAACAATAGAGTTAATTCCCTAAATAATCACCCAAGTATAAGAAATTACTTTTAAATATTATTTTTATTTCAATTAGTACTAAAATATTACTCAACGATCATTATTTTCCTCCAAATATGCTTAGCACTTCAAAAATCTCAATCTTTCTTAATTGGGCATACCATATCATTAAGACCTCTTCTTTTTTCTTTTTTTAAATAATAGAAACAAACCAGCATGGTAGCTATTTTTGAAAAGAGAACTTACGTAGATATGTATATTAAGAAAATATTTATTATTTATAGTAATAAAATTTTTTTTGTTAGACATTTATAATATAATTTTAATATATATTACAGAGAATAATTTATAAAATATATATAATATAAATTTTATTCATAAATAATATATTTATTACACATTTTAATATACTTATAATAAATTGTGCGTATAAAATTGTGTAAGATGAGATTAAGCAAGATGAGAATTCTTCGTAAAGTCTATAAAATAGTGTGGAATAAACAATGATCAAGGGGGCAAAATAATCTTACAATATGGTCAAAGTAAACGATTATACTATTATAATATTCTACTATTCCACTATTATTTTAAATTATTTGTTTTATTTTAATCTTTTAATCTTTTTTAAAAAATATTTTTTTTTTTCATTTTTAACAACTCTTTAAAATACATTTTAGTATATCTGATATGTTTTTAATTTAACATTACAGGATTTAAAAATCTTTTTTACTTTTTAAAACTTTATGTCCAATTTAAATAAAACAAACAAATTAAAACGAGGAAAGTATTTCAGTTTTCCAAATAATTGATTAATAACATATTTACAAATATGTCCTTTGATTTATTCCTAGGTTGAGAACTCTAACACCTAATCATAGCCAAATATTCTTTTATTTTTAATTAAAAATTTTAGATTGAAATTGTCAAAACAAATTAAAAGGCAAGAATAATACTTTTTAATATTATTTTATCAATAAAACTTGAAATTTCAACTATATGGTGGGTATTGCCCCTATTGCGTATACTAAGGTCTAAGTACACCAAGTCGTCTTCTTCATTATAATGAAATAAATCTATTGATTGACAATTTCCAAATCATAAAGAATTCTCTCTGATTAAATTTAAACCTCGTTGTTCCATATATTTATTAGCAATTTAACATAATAAAATCTTAAAACTACAAGTTGGCATACTTGAACTATAGTAAAATTACTAGATTTGGTGTAAACATTTGACGGAGTAAGTATTTACAATTTGAATAGCAAAAATCTATCCGTATTTTATGTTCACATCAGAGCAATAGATGCATTACATATGCTTATACATAAACTTTTAACACTTAATTACAATTAATTATCTCATCACTTCACTTAACTATGGTTAATTCACATGTTTGAACAATAGTATATTTAGTCATAAATACATAAATGTGTTACTTAACTTGGATTCAACTGACATTCTGTGTTCTCCAATTTTGAGTGCGCACGAGTAGACATTCAAACTATCATAAAGTTAAACAAGTAGACAGATGCATCCTACATGAGTCCGACACCAAAACGAACATTTTTTGAACAATACAGATCAAAACGGACCCTCTCTAAAAACACATATCAAAACAGATATTTCACTCATTGGTGGGCGAACTGTGACAAAACAAATCCAAAAAGCATCACAAAAATTTTAAAGATAGTTCGCCTACATATGAGCGAACTACAATATTTTTTATTAACTTCTCACGTGAAGTTATATCATGTCTCAATTTTATATATATTGTGAAGTCTATTTGATACATAAAATCATGATTTTCTTCAATAATAAAAGTATAAAATACTATTTGTTTCCTTACAATCAATAGAAAAAAACTGTTGGGGTCGATAGGGACAACTATTCATTTTATGTAAATTATAATCATGAATAAATTAGATTGTAATTACTTGATTGTTGGAGGCCTAATACTCATAATATCCTTCCTGGAATGTGATTGTGTTGAATTAGGAGCTCTTTTGGCGTATTGGCTTTGTGTGTTAAAGATAATTTACGGTTGTTGCCAACAAAAATTAGATTGAACTTAAATATAAAAAAAAATAGACAATTTGCTTAATTATAGACGAACTATACTTCTTAATTCGTTACATCGAAATACTATACTTCTTGGATTAATAACATATATATTATACTTCATCCATCCCAAAACGAATGGTAGCAACTTGGAAGTTAATAGTGTGAATGTGAAAAATAATTTCTTAATTCCTTTACTATATAAAAATTCTCAATTTTTTGTCCTTCAGAATGACTCAGTTGGTTTGGAGGGTGGTTATCCACATGAATGACCCGAGATCAATCCCTCCTCAATGTCTTCTAAGTCGAGCCTGTCGCATAAGAATTGCCTAGTGCGATTTACATTCCGTGGTTTGCAGGCTATTACACAGTGAAGATTTATCTAGCGCACACAAAGTGCTCACTCTGTGGTGCTCACCTGAAGGACGGAGGTTGTGCCAAAGATTGTAGCGGCCAGCTGCGGATTATCCTGAGTTCCAAAAAAAAAATCCACATTGTTTTAAAATATAGATATTCCATAAGAGGCACTGCACGTACTAATTCTCGCAACTTTTAATAACTCAAACATTTAATCACTTCTATTTGGAATTTATATATATATTATCTGGTTATACTGATGTTAATGATATTATTCTTTTAGGAGTTTGGTAGAGTACAATTTACTGTTCATTATAAAAGAAAAGCAGGAGTTTCATAAACAACTATAGTTTAGAGAGTTATTATTAGTAGTTATAATTTGTCTAATTATTAATCTAAGAGAAATCACAGTTTCTATCGACCTCAGTAATTTTTTATTATTGATTTTAAGTAAATAAATAGTAAAATTTATTTTATGAAAAGAAATTCTCATTTTTTATATATTTTTATTATTGAAGAAAACCACAATTTTATGTATCAAATAGACTTCACAATACACATAAAATTGAGACATTATATAGCGTCACGTAAGATGTTAATAGAACGAATTGTAGTTCACCCATTTGTAGGCAAACTATCTTTAAAATTTTTGAGATGTATTTTTAATTTTGGGTGTGCAGTATTAACTTTGTTTTGTCACAGTTTGCCCACAAATGGGCAAAGTGTCCATGTTGGTAAATATTTTTAGGGAGGATCTGTTTTGGTCTACAGTGTCCAAAAAGTGTCCGTTTTAGGACAGTACTCCATACTACATGACAAATCTAACATAATTTACCATGTAAAAGGCGCATTTACTGATTAACTTTATAATAGTTCAAATGTCACTTGTACACACCAAACATGAAAGATATAATGTCAAGTTAAAAGACATGTTTATGTATTATGTCGTGTATTTACGTTTGACGATGGGTTTGGAGTTTTTATGTATCAAAGGGGTAGAGAAAATTTAATCATAGCATTAGCAATCAGGAAAAGCAGCAATAGCCAGAAGAAAATGAAATGAGAAAAAAGGCCAAGTTAACCGAAAGATAGTTCGGTCCAAGAACATAAGGCATCCCTGCTTTTACATGGCAAGACAAAATACAAGGTCCTCGAAATTCTCAATCGCTCTTTATAGGGGGTGAAGGAAACAAATACATTACTTAACCGCTCTGTCAATTTCTTACATTTCAGCTGGTGAAAACATCAAAAACTAGTTCAAACCACATATCGATAAGTAACATAACGGCCTGCAGTCTCACTTGGTCTAATAATTTTCACAACTTGGCCACGTTTTAGCCCGTAGTATCTAGCAATTGGGTCGGTGATCTGAATCCGAGGAAGCTGTTGAGGCAGAAGAAAATATTAGGCATTCAACTAGATAGAAAATCGGCAATAGCAATTAATCGTGCCTATGTAAATAGCATAAGTAAAAACAATGGCAGGGTAATCAAGATGATCAATGGCTGTGTTTGGCAAGTGCAATGATATTAGAAAGACCAACCTGTGTTTCTTTCACAGTATATCTTTCCAACAAGGTCTTCTTTTCTTCAGGAGTAAGTGGTTGGTGCTCAGGAATTAGAACATGATTTTTTATGTTTACCAACATTTCTGCCTCCTGAAACATTAAAGCATACACCTCGATGATTAAGCAACCTAAGACAATAGATAATTATCAATCACATAAAGCAACTAAACGTCTAAATGTGCATATTAGAACCCAAGTGAGCTCCTTGATTTTCCTAATCAAACGAATAACAGAAGTGTCACCCCTAAAGGAATACCAAATAACACTTTGAATGAAAATGCTAGAAGTTCTCTATCAAAACCCATACCAGCTTCGGATAACATAAAGTTGCAGAATCGTCCCCAATAAACGATTTTTTCAAATGTGTGAAGTCATTCTGTTGTGTCAATTTGTTCATATAATGTATAATAGTCAAGTACAGGTTGTCTAGGATGGTTTCTTCCATAATGACATATAAGCTAGTTTATTTCCTCATATACTTGAACAGGGGCTTTGGATTCTATTATCATTTTAGTTTAGAGTTGAAATTCACTAAATAAGCTATCTGATGAGGGGGGCTAGGTGGCTCTTAGCAGTCTCATCCTGAACATTACTCCTTTTCACTGATGCGGTCTTGGAAGCCCCATATGGCTGCTAGGCATTTTGGATAGGCTTGCACCGTTGCACGTAGGAAGTAGATTCTTATACTTGACAATTGATCTTTGCAATTTCAATCTAATTCTAGAGAGAATTTGAGCATTTATCCTCTGAAGCTTGAAAATGTCATCAAATGGAAAGGACTGTAAGCAGATACAGGGCCTGCTGAAACTGGAGAGTAATATCTAAAAGTATTTTTTCCTAAAATATCCAGAAATCCACTGTTTTCAGCTTCGAAGCTTGGTGCTATCCCCCTCCATACTTTCTAAAAGTTGCCCTTATTTGATCCATTGGTCCGACGCAATATCTCGCAAGTGATTAGACGAATTCTATTAAGAACTAGTCACAAAAGACTCTTTGTTTAATGTAGATCTTGATCTGATGAAAATCCAGATATCAATGTTTGGAAGAAAGATATCTTAGATATAAAATTTTCTAAGTTAGAACACACAGTGAAGACTTTTTATGGTGTATCAACCATATTCAAATCAGAATTATATAAAATAATCTGATCCTACATTTTAATCATATTAACCATTCACAGTCCCAATGACATCTTTTCATAATGAGCTGCAAGTCTGCAACCACTTTTAGCATACCAGACCACAGATTTCTATCCCATAGCACTAGCCATGCAACACAACAGCAAACAAGAAGCCTAATGAATCTCAAACACTTTTCCCAATTAAACAAATGACCGAAAAATAAGAACGAAATTACGAGAAAACCAGAGATAAGCTTCGCGTTCAGAACACATATCTAGGTAATGTGAAGTGGCATCATCATTATGCCATTTTGCTACAAAGATAGTCCACTTCACAAAATGTAAATGGTATCATAAAAACATACTTGAGTAGTATCAGGTGCCCAAACGAAAAGTTGTCGGACAAAAGTTGAAGAAACCAAATGGTACGAAAAATAAAATGATCACGAAACTAGGAGTAATTAAGCTCCTCAGCAGTTCATAACAATTTCAAATCCTTCATTCAAGTAGTAACAACAAGCTAATAGTAGAAATGGTATAGTAGTAACCTGAAAAACCTCCAAGTGGAACTTTGTAGATATTTCACTTATGCAGGTACGAGCAAAGGGAGTCAAATTTTGTTGTACAATCAAAATTGCTTGGAAGACATCTTCTTTTTTCATGCGCTCTGTATAAGTTTTCATTGTCTTAACACCAACCTTTGGTTCCTCTGGAAAGAACACATATATCTGGAATCAATAAAGCAAGGAAACGGCTGAGACATGGGTGGCAAATAATTATGAAATCCTCAGGTATACACTGAATTGATGAAGTGGCATACTGTACTGACATACTAGTAGAAAAAGAGCAACTTAAGCCATAAAACCTGGGAAAAAATCAAATTTGTGCTGGAGAAGTAAAACAAACACAAAGTGTTTCATCAAAAGAACAAAATCATAGACAAGAAAGCAGTGCAAATAAACTGTTGAAAGAGCACACCTGATCAGAACTGTTGTTACGTTTGGCTTTCTGAATTACAAGGTCTTCTCTCTTCATGTTCTCACCATACTTCTGAAGGAACTGATGTTTTGACATATTTATCTCAAAATCTCCAACAAGATAGCCCCTATCGGACAACATTTCCATCAGTGTCTTACGAACTCTGAAAAGTTTTGAGAGCTCCTCCTCTGATAGACTCATCTTTGTGCTACTATATTCAAAAATTCAAAAAAAAAAAAGAAGAAGAAGTTATTATGGTAAAGAATTTGGTAGAACTCCTAGTTACAGCTAATATTCTGAACACCAGACGCATCAAACAAGAGTTTCAATATGTCATTTTCATAACAAGAAACTTTGCGCAACTTCCTTAGCTGAAATTCCCGCCCCTCTAGCGTGGTGGTTACCAAGTTTTAAAAAGAAATATCACTACATAATGCATCAACAAGACCGACAGAAAAACTACGCTGAAGACGCACAAAAAACTTCTCTAGCAAAAACTGTTCTTCTGTTCAATAGCTTTTGTTGCAAATAAAAACACTAATGCAAAAAAAAAAAAAAAAAGAGGTTCAATGGCATATAAGTTGTTAAATTATATAGCAAATTTCTCTCTTGAAACTCTCAACCTATATTCAATACAATACATAGATGCTTATTCTTCATCACAGAGAGTAGAAAGCAATGTTGTTTTTCTGGTCACTAGATCAAATAATAAAAAAATAGAATCCCATAAGAAAGGGATACAAATTTCCTAAAACCCCTTGGAAAAGGGATGTAAATTTTGTATCTTCTCTTTTTCTAACAATCATGTCATGCTATCAATTTGTACGGGGCAGAGTGTTCTTAACTCTCATGTCCAGAAGATGAGAGTTGCGGAAATAAGGCTATTGAAGTGAATGTGTGGGCATATTAAGAGAGATAAAAGATTTGGAATGAAGATATTCAGGATAAGGCGGGAGTGGCTCCGTAGTGGATAAGATAAGGGAAGCGAGGGACAGATGATCTGGGCATGTGAAGAAGATACGCGCACACGCCCCAGCATAAAGATAGGAACTTCCTTTTTTACTTAACACTTCTATTAAAAGAAAAAGCGAAGATTAAAAACACACCTAAAGTATTTTATTTTTTTTAGTTTCATACGAGTATGTTTATCGAAACACAACTCAACGATTACTTGTTCACTTTTTCTACTTGAACGTTCAGATAGAAAAAGTGAACAAGTAATAGTTGAGTTGTGTTTCGATAAACATCTCAAGATAGTTCACGTTAAAAAACTCAGGCACCTGATAGTTATGATATGAAACTCAAACAAACGGATACTTTATGGGTGTTTTTGACCCTGAATGAACAAGTGAATCACTCAATTAAAATCATATCTTAAGCAAAGCTCCCATCTAAATTTGGGTATTCAAAAGAAAGTGACAAACACTTAAAAGTTACAGATACCCAATACCCAAATAAACCCTATATAAAAACTTCCCTAAATATTCGAATCGGAGCAAAACTCAATACCAAAACATCTTTTCTATTATGTATCAGCACACGGAAAATTCAAAAATAAAAACTAAATATCAACTCAACTAATTGAATATAACGTCTAACAACTACTCAAGTTAAACGATGCAGAGTAAAGAAATTACGTTAGACGGCGGCGGTGGTGCAGCGGCGGCGGCGGCGATACAGAGAAGGAAGAAATCCGATAAACGCTGGCGCCTTTTGAAGGGTTTTTATTGGGGTGTGTATATATATAAATGAAACCAAAAAGGCATATAAATCTCAACGGGACAAGTAAAAATTTCAATTTTAAAAATGTACAATTAGATTTCTTAATTTGATGTTAAATGGTAATGAAACACTCTAATTTGTTTTTACTATGTGTCATGTACGGTAGGTTCTTTCCCGAATTTCACACATAACTAAAGTTTTAGTGTATCAAACTATTTTTTTTTATGTCTTATGGACATTTATTGATGTAGTTAGTATATAGTATATTTTAGAGGTGTTTGAACATTATTTTGTAAATTAAAATGTTAAATTGACACATTAAAAATAATTTGAAGTGTTTAGATGTGTATTATCATTATTCTTTAATGATAGTAAATTTAATGTATTGAAAAAAAAAATCTCAACTAATAAAAATAGTCTGATTTGAATTTTTAAAAAGTCACGCGTGAAAGAAAGTTACAACAAAAATATGTTACAATAATGGCCATGTTATAAATTAACTAACTTAATAATTTTATAAAGGAGGAAAAGTAAGAAAATATAGAGAGAGTAGTAGAAATTTTTCTTTCTGTGTGTATTTTTCACTGCCAAAAACATAGGCTATTTATAGACAGGAAAAGTTAGAAAGGAAGAAAAAAATAGTGGGCAAATTGCCCACTTAAGTGGGCCCCACACAACACTTGCAAGTGGACATTCAATTCATTGTCCATCTTGCTTTTTAACACTCCCCCTTGGATGTCCACTTGAAATGTGTATCAATAAAAACTTTATAAAAATAATATACATAGTTATTCTGAACATCCATAGATGTTGTGCCTAAAAAAACCTTATTAGAAAAAACCCAGTGGGAAAAAGCCTAATGAAGGAAAAAGAGTACACACATCTGATAATACGCCTTGAGTGTTGTCTCATTAAAAACCTTATCAGAAAAACCCAGTGGGACAAAACCTTGACTAAGGGAAAAAGAGTACAGCGCGTATTTTGCTCCCCCTGATGAAAATATCACTTAATATCTCGAAGACGACGCATTTCAATTTTGTATCTCATTTTCTCAAAGGTTGAAGTTGGCAATGCTTTGGTGAACATATCCGCCAAATTGTCACTTGAACGAATTTGTTGGACATCTATTTCACCCTTCTTTTGAAGATCATGAGTGAAAAAGAATTTTGGTGAAATATGTTTTGTTCTGTCTCCTTTGATGTATCCTCCCTTCAGTTGAGCTATACATGCAGCATTGTCTTCATACAATATTGTTGGAGCGTCTTTTGTCAAAGAAAGACCACATGTTTCTTGAATGTGTTCAGTTATTGATCTTAACCAAACACATTCTCGACTTGCTTCATGAATGGCTATTATCTCTGCATGATTTGAGGAAGTGGCAACCATAGTTTGCTTTGTTGAACGCCATGATATAGCTGTACCACCACATGTAAATAAATAGCCTGTTTGCGATCGACCTTTATGGGGATCAGATAAATATCCCGCATCTGCATAACCGATCAATTGTGACGTGGAATCATTTGAGTAAAATAATCCCATATCAATGGTACCTCGAAGGTATCTGAATATATGCTTAATTCCATTCCAGTGTCTTCGTGTTGGGGAAGAACTAAATCTTGCTAACAAGTTTACTGAGAAAGCTATATCTGGTCTAGAATTGTTGGCAAGATACATTAATGCACCAATTGCACTAAGGTATGGTATTTCAGCACCAATAAGTTCTTCATCATTTTCATAAGGTCGAAACGGATCTGTATTAATATCAAGAGATCTCACAACCATTAGGGTACTCAATGGGTGTGCTTTATCCATATAAAATCTCTTTAAAATATTTTCAGTATATGTTGACTGATGGACAAATATCCCATTTGTAAAATGTTCAATTTGTAGACCAAGACAAAATTTTGTTTCTAAGGTCTTTCATTTCAAACTCCTTTTTCAGACATTTTACTGCCTTTGAAAGTTCTTCCGGAGTTCCAATAATATTCAAATCATCAACATATACTGCTATTATGACAAATTCAGATCCAGACCTTCTCATAAAGACACAAGGGCAAATTGGATCATTTTTATATCCTTCTTTTAGCAAATATTCGCTAAGACGATTGTACCACATTCGCCCTGATTGTTTCAACCCGTATAAAGATTTCTGAAGCTTTATTGAGCAATTTTCTCGAGAATCCTTGTATGCTTCAGGCACTTTGAACCCTTCGGGAATTTTCATAAAAATATCGTGGTCCAATGACCCATATAAATAAGCAGTGACCACGTCCATTAAGTGTATTTCAAGCTTTTCATGAACTGCCAAATTCATTAGATACCTGAAGGTAATTGCATCCACCACAAGGGAATATGTTTCCATATAGTCAATGCCAGGTCTTTGCGAAAAACCTTGGGCTACAAGTCGTGCTTTATATCTTACGACTTCACCCTTTTCATTTCGTTTACGCACAAAAATCCATTTGAACCCTACTGGTTTAACACCTTCAGGTGTTCGGATTATTGATCCGAAAACTTCACGTTTTTCAAGTAAAGTTAACTCTGCTTGAATTGCATCCTTCCATTTTGGCCAATCATTTCTCCGTCTGTATTCATCGATAGATTTTGGCTCAAGATCCTTATCTTGTTGCATTATTTCAATGGCAACATTATAAGCAAAAATATTATCGACCACAATATCATTTCGGTTCCACCGTTTTTCTGTCGAGACATAACTTATTGAGATTTCTTCATTCTCATTATTTTCAGGTACTTGGACCTCCTTGGTGGTATCACCATTTGTTGTGTCTCTGGGCTCTTCTTGAGCACTCGCCTCTAAATTATGATCATCTTGATCATTTATTCCTTTCCTTTTTCGAGGATTTTTATCTTTGGAACCAAATGGTCTTCCACGTTTTAAGCGTGGCCTAGACTCATTTGCTTGAACAAGTTGTCCTACCGAGACATCAACTCGAACTTGAGCATTAGCAGCTGGGATATGCGATTTAGTAACTCGTGGAAGGTTAGTAAATGCATCCGGCAGTTGATTTGCAATATTCTACAAATAAATCATCTTTTGAACTTCTTGCTCACATTGATTTGTTCGAGGATCTAAATGAGATAGTGACAATGAATTCCAATCTATCTCATTTTTCAACTGCTTATGTTCTCCCCCTAATGTTGGGTATACTGATTCATCAAAATGACAATCAGCGAATCTTGCCGTAAATAAATCTCCAGTCATAGGTTCCAGATATTTTATAATAGAAGGAGATTCATACCCAACATATATTCTCAACCTTCTTTGGGGACCCATCTTTGTGTGGTGCGGTAGAGCAATTGGGACATATACCGCACACCCAAATATTCTAAGATGGGATATATTTGGCTCCCTTCCAAACGCCAACTGTAATGGGGAAAATTCATGATAATTTGTTGGCCTTATGCGCACAAGTGCTGCTGCATGCAAAATAACATGCCCCCATACTGAAATAGGAAGTTTTGTCCTCATTAGCAATGGTCTAGCTATCAATTGTAGGCGTTTAATCAATGATTCTGCTAGACCATTTTGAGTATGTACATGAGCAACCGGATGCTCAACTTTTATTCCAACCGACATACAATAATCATTAAATGATTGAGATGTGAATTCACCAGCATTATCAAGACGAATTGTCTTTATTGCATAATCTGGAAATTGTGCTCTTAACCTTATAATTTGAGCTAACAATCTCGCAAAAGCCATGTTGCGAGTTGATAATAAGCACACATGTGACCATCTTGTAGATGCATCTATCAAGACCATATAATATTTAAATGGTCCACATGAAGGGTGAATTGGCCCACATATATCACCCTGTATACGTTCCAGAAACGCAGGGGATTCAATCCCAACCTTAGTTGCTGATGGTTTGATAATCAGTTTTTCTTGGGAACAAGCAACACAAGAGAATTCCTTAGATTGAAGAATTTTCTGATTCTTCAAAGTGTGTCCATGTGAATTCTCAATAATTCTGCGCATCATATTATAACCGGGATGGCCCAACCGGTCATGCCAAATGATAAAATCATTAGAATCAGTAAACCTTTTGTTTACAATGGCATGTGATTCAACAGTACCAATATTTGTATGGTACAACCCAGAAGAAAATGCAGGTAATTTTTCGTGCACAATTTTCTTCTCCATATTTATTGTAGTAATATAAAGGTATTCAACATTTCCTTCATTTACAGTCTCAATATGATAGCCATTTTGGCGAATAACCTTGAAACTTAACAAGTTTCTTTGAGACTTACTACAATACAATGCATTATCAATTACCAATATCGTTCCTCCAGGTAGTAATAAGGCCGCTTTTCCAGAGCCTTCAATCAATCTTGTACTACCAGATATTGTATTGACATAGGCCTTTTTCATAATTAAATGACAAAAATATTTCTTTTCTTTTAATATCGTATGAGTTGTGGCACTATCCAAAATGCACATATCTCCATTATTCATCTTGAATCCAATTGAAGACTGATAAATTTATTTATCTTCATAAAATAAAAATGCATTGTAAGAAATAAAATAAGTAACAATTTTGCTAGAAAAACATAAGTCCCTTTTTTTTAAAGTTAAATTATGGTAATTTAGAATTTAAAAAAATTATATGATTCAATTATGATGAATGTTACAATAATTTAGTTTATGGAATTATATACTTATTAACCTTAAATAAATATTATACATAAGTATTAAAAACAAATATAAAATAAATAAAATTATAAAACATTAATATAATATTATTCATCATGTATAGATAATTTGTTTATTGACAAAAATAATACAATCATTATATATTATTAATCTCTAAAACATCAACAAGAATAAACAATTAGTATAATGACATTAAATAAGGCGAATATTATTTTTAGTAACAATATGATATTAAGATTAAATAATAGCACACTAATAGTAATTAATTACAACATTGTAAAATGTAATAAACAATATACAATTATCATAAAAATGTGGCCCTGATTTTTTTTCTTCAAATACATAAACGTAAAAACACAATAATTCGAAGTACATGACAACATATTGAAAAACATGAAATTAAACATCAATTAAGATCCTTAAAAAAATCTTCAACCTCCAAATGAGTAATATCATTGAGGTCATTAAAATCATCATCCCTTAAAGCCAGATTTGCTTCAATATTATCATTATTCAAAGGCCTTGCCTCAACATTATTTTCGAACGCCAAGTGTGACTCTATCCGAGCATTAGAAGAAGAGGCACCACCTCTATTTGCCTTTCTTTTGAAAGAATTTTGATAAAGTCTTACAAAATGCTCAGGCGTCCGACATTCATTTTTCCAGTGGCCTTTCATGCCACAACGATGACAGTTACTTCTTGAAGGGCCATTTTGAGAACTGATAATGTTCTCCCTTTTATGTTGACCACCACCTCGACGATTATTAAATCGTCTTCTGTCATTGCCACGTCCACGCACATTATTGTGACCTTGATATTTATTATGTCTTCTTTCAGACTGGCCATGTGCTTTTACCATATTTGCCTCCGGTAACGGAGCAGTTCCAGTGGGACGGGCTTCATAATTTTTCATTAAAAGGGCATTATGTTGTTCAGCCACCAGAAGGCATGATATCAATTCAGAGTATTTTTTAAAACCCTTTTCACAGTATTGTTGCTGTAATATTACATTAGAGGCATGAAAAGTAGTTAGTGTCTTTTCTAACACGTCCTCATCATTTATATTTTCTCCACATAATTTTAATTGGGAAGTTATTCTAAATACAGCAGAATTATACTCAATTACGGTTTTAAAATCTTGAAACCGTAAGTGCATCCACTCATAACGAGCCCTTGGCAATACCGTTTCCCTGAGATGGTCATACCTCCCTTTTAAGTGTTTCCACAATTCAAGTGGATCTTTCACTGTCAAGTATTCCATTTTTAGGCTTTCATCTAGATGATGACGAAGAAAAATCATAGCCTTTGCTTTATCCTGACTTGATGCTGTATTTCCTTCAATTATAGCATCACCAAGACCCTTAGCGGTAAGGTGAATTTCAGCATCAAGTACCCATGACAAATAATTTTTACCAGAAATATCAAGTGCCACAAATTCCAATTTTGACAAGTTTGACATGATGAAAATTAATTTGAAAGTAACAAAAATAACTTAAAAATTAAATTTCTTTAATAGATATACCTGATATAGAAGTTAATTTTCTGAAAAATTAGAGCTTCGTGCTGATAACGTGTTATAAATTAACTAACTTAATAATTTTATAAAGGAGGAAGAGTAAGAAAATATAGAGAGAGTAGTAGAAATTTTTCTTTCTGTGTGTATTTTTCACTGCAAAAAACATAGGCTATTTATAGACAGAAAAAGTTAGAAAGGAAGAAAAAAATAGTGGGCAAATTGCCCACTTAAATGGCCCTACACAACACTTGCAAGTGGACATCCAATTCATGGGAAAAAAAAGGAAAGCTCATTGATTGCTGTAGTACTAAATTCTCTTTTTTCCACTATAGCATCTTTTGGCTACTTTAGTTGAGAATGCATAGTTTTTTTTTTATGTCATGTCATTATCACTGTCTCTATCATTCCTAACTGACTAATTTTTCGATTAAAGAAATTAATTTTAGGTTTAAATCAATCTGAACCATATAAAGAGACTAGAAAATAAATGTTCATTCGATGAGGGATATTTGACATTCAACATGTCTAAATTAGGACATTTTAAGTGTGAATAAGATAAGATGAACCTAACATAAGGCTGAATTATGAATTGCGATAATGTTATATCATATTACAGAAATAAATTTTGAATTTAACCTAATCTAAAATGTGGGACATTTCACACTTTCAAAATCTCCTTGTTAGAAACGTGTTTTTCATTAGAAATGCTTTTAAAAAGAATATTTTGCAAGAATAACAGTGTGTGTTTGATTATTAATTTGGAAAATAGTAATGTCAATATTAGAGCAGTGCTTGGCCAATGAAAAATTATGTTACAATTCAAAAACATTTAATTTTTTTCCTAAAAATTTGGTCACCTCAACTCTCTAAAACATGAAGGCAATTAGTTTTATTTATTATTGGTAGGTAAGTGTCTAAATTCCAATAATATAAAACTTCTTTTATACTGAATTGATCTAAATTCAACCATTACCATTAGAGCAGCACTTCTTTTAGCCTGCAAGAATTTTTCCAGCTCTAAAGGATGAACATCACTTGTAAGTAATGTAGATTTTTATTTTTTTGCTTCAATTATTAGGACTTTCATATATTTTTTTCATTTTTCTTTTCATCATACAATTTACCAAGAAATGAAAAAAAAAAAGAAAAGAGATTTGATCTTTTCATTGTTATGGCTTTCAGAATAGTCTTTTTCTTTAAGCAGAGTGTACTATGTCTGTGTACTTGAAGTTCTATCATATAGGCATCATTTGGTTTGCTCTATCTCAGGATTATAGTGTGAGGTTATAATCTTTGGAGATAGGACATAAAATAATCCCAAATTTGATGGGATAAGGTGGAATATCCAGGACTAAGTTTACACTGAAATAAATTTATAATGTCAATCAAATGATATAAATTTTATCTCAAGTTTAACCTTGGTATATGCCCACCTTATCCCATGTACCAAACGACACTTTAATGTATAAAAGGATAGCTTAATGTACGAAGCATTCTGTGTTCATATAAGGTTCGGAGAAGGGCCACAACACAAGGATGTAATATAGTCAGTCTACTTTATAAAGGTAGAAATCAGACAAAAAATTAACTCAATTTGTTGAATTTTCCTCTTTCTAGATTGTTGGTAGGGGGCGAAGCTAGAGTTTTAATTACACGTTCGGTTGAATCAGTAGCTTTAGTCAAAATTTTGTAATCCTGTTAAGAAATTCACTTAATATGTATAAATAATTTATCCACTGTAAGATGTCTTTTCTAGAAATTAAAGCCCTCAAACTCAAAATTCTGAATCCGCCTCTGATTGTTGGTTATGAAAGCTAAGGACTTTATTAATTCCCTTTACAGCTCTGTTGATGTCAAAGTGGCCTTGCTCTAGATTTCTGCTTGTTTTGGCATTGCTGTTGGTGATATCTGTAACAAGTACGAGTTTAGCATATGATAGACGCGAGGTAATAAAGGCGAATCATGGTGTTGTTGCCACTGATGATGGTCGATGCTCGAGGATTGGAAGAGATGTTCTGAGAGAAGGAGGCCACGCTGTGGATGCAGCGGTTGCTGCAGCATTTTGCTTGGGAGTTGTCAGTCCCGCGTCTAGTGGCATAGGCGGAGGTTCATTCATGCTAATAAGATCAGCAGATGGAAAAACACAAGCCTTTGATATGAGAGAAATTGCTCCTAAGCAAGCCTCTAAGGTATTTGAATCTCTTGCAATTTTTTGATTGTTCTATTAAGCAAGCCTAAATATTTATGATGTTCGAGACTTTTTAACTAAAAACTAATGGTTACTCGTTTCGTTTATAAACCTTTAGATGATATCCACTCGGAATGAACCCAATTGTGTTAGTAAGTTTTATACTTCAACTATTTCTGTAGGACTACGAAAAGACATGTTTTAGTCCTCACCTATACATAATACACGTATAAGCTACCTATACAGAGTCGCGTAGACATATGGACATGATGACTTCTCATGCTATATGCATAAAATTTGTTGATCTTTTATCATTGAAATGTCCATGACTGGGATAAGAGTGCAATAAGGATGCACAATCACCAAAAGTGTTGTTCGTACGATTTCTATTTAGTCATGTAAGTTATAGTATTAGTTATCTATATTGATTCAAGTTCTTATCTTTTCGAATAAATATATGAACTTATGAACCTGGTAGAATTCGTACAAGTCATGTCATATCTTTCTTGTCTAGAATATGTATGCACAAAATGCTGCTCTAAAAGCTAGCGGAGTTCTTTCAATAGCAGTTCCAGGAGAAATTGCTGGCCTTTACAACGCGTGGAAACAATATGGAAAGCTTCCATGGAGAAGGCTTGTGAGGCCAGCTACACATCTAGCTCATAGCGGGTTCAAAATTTCTCCGTATCTTCACATGCAAATGCTCAAAAGTGAATCAGATATAATGGCCGATAAAGGACTTCATGACTTGTTCACTTCAAATGGCAGCCTTTTGCGGATAGGAGATATATGTTATAACAAAGAGCTAGGGAAAACACTAAGAGCACTTTCCGCGTATGGAATTAGACCATTTTACAATGGATCGATTGGGGTCAAATTGATCAAGGATATAAGAAAATCTGGAGGCATATTGACAATGGAAGACTTGCAGCAGTATCAAGTTCGAATAAGAGAACCTATCACTGCAGACGTTATGGGATTTAAGATAATTGGTATGCCACCTCCTTCAGCAGGAGGCGCTGCAATGGTTCTAGTAAGTATATGTTGAGCGTTTAATTAAGTAAATAGAAGTGTCCTCTCGGATTTTTTCTTTTAGAGTAATGACTACAACTTTCGGAGAAATGCCTTATAATTGTCTTTGTTAGATACTGAACATTCTTGCACAATATGGATTTCCCATGGAAGGTCCGAGCTCCCTTCTAATTCATCGACAAATTGAAGCCCTGAAACATGCATTTGCAGTGAGGATGAACCTTGGGGATCCAGATTTCGTTAAGGTCAAAAATGTCGTAAATGATATGCTTTCAACTGAATTTGCAAAACAGTTGAAGAAGACCATTTATGACAACATGACTTTCAATCCCAATCACTATGGTGGCAAGTAAGCAACTTCAACTAGTTCCTCAAGTAATTATGATTATACTTCCTTTCGTTTAACCTATTTCAAGCACTCTAATTACTCATCAAGATTTGTATGTCACTTAAACTGTAACAATTTTGACAATAGGTGGGATCAGATTAATGATCATGGAACCAGCCACATGTCCGTTGTGGACAGTGAACGAAATGCTGTTTCGATGACAAGCACTGTAAATGCTTACTTTGGTGCTAAGTATCTCTCACCAAGTACTGGGATAGTTCTTAACAATGAAATGGATGATTTCTCCGTTCCTGCAAAACGTTCCGAGAATGTTCCACCGCCAGCACCTGCAAATTTTATCTATCCAGGCAAAAGGCCATTGTCATCAATGACTCCTACTATTGTTCTCAAGGTAAGATTTACAATTTTTCCAAGTGTAATGAGCATGAAAAAATGGAAGAGGGGACTTTACCAAATGATACTACATTCATTCCATATTATTCATCTTTCGATGCTTTTAACAGATTCCAGGAAGAATAAAAGTTCTTGGACTCGTAATGGATCTTGAAATACTATTTTTACATCTCCCTGGCCAAATCCACCTACACCAAAGGCGTTTGCACCTTATATCCCTGCGATAGATAGAGAGGAGGGGGCAATGCTTTTGGCTTTTTCCTATTGTCAAAGTGGAACAATGGTTTCTTTTTGTGTTGCCAAAGATTTTGAAGAACAAAAATAGATGGCCAGTGCCTGATCGAATTAATCAGCTCTTGTAGGAAGAAGGTTTTGCACACTCCTTAAGAAAGTATTCGTCTGAACTTCCTGTTTTGAGACTGAGGGTACATTTGAAAGAAGTAAAAAAAGAGAATAAATGACTTCTTGTTTTTCCAAAACGTCAAATATTTTGAAACAAATGATTCAGTTTTCCAAAGCGTCTAACAGCGTCAGAGCCAAACTTTCACTAAAGGGGTTCAAAATATGAAAAGTAAACAACATAAAGAAGTCAAATGTGGTTCAACATCTGCTATATTTTATATCTAAAAAAAATAATTTTAACCATGTATATATAATATAATTTTCCGCCAAAGGGAGTTCGTATGAACCCCCTGGCCCTACTTGGCTCTGCCCCAGACAACTAATATTTAGGAACTGAGGTAGCATGGTCTATGGTTTTATGAACCTTACTTGTAATATAAACAGGGTGGACAATTGAGAGCTGTTGTTGGTGCAAGTGGAGGAGCAATGATCATTGCTGGCACTGCTGAGGTTTTTCTGAATCATTTTGCAAGGGGAATGGATCCCTTCTCTTCTGTAATGGCTCCAAGATATTACCATCAGGTACTTACACAACTGATGTTTTTCTGAATCATTTTGTTACATATTGTTTCATAATGTATCGTATTGCATTGTATTGTACTCTGGATATATTGTTTTTGTTTCCTGTCATTTGTAATGCCACTCACTAGAAATCGGAAGAATAAGCTGACACTATTACAAAGTAAATTATAAGGGCAAGCTGAGGGGAAAAAAAGTTATGATGTGATCACACCAAAATTTTGTAAAAATTACTCTTTTTACTGTTAAATAACAAAGAATTTGACTATACAATGTAACTAATATTTTAAGTAACAGTTAAAACAAACAATTTAATTGAAGTAACGACGATACAATACAATATGTAAAAGTAACAAACAACCATCCAAAGAAGCTAAATGGCACATAGGGCAAGAGAAAATACATGATTCAAGCCTTATTTCTTTACATAAAATGGAGTTACTTCCTAGGGGTGAATCTTACGCATATTAATGTAGTACAACAATAACATACAAGTGAGGTCTGGAAAAGGTAAAGTGTATGCAGCCCTTACCCTTACGTACAATGTAGTGCTCTGTTTGCAAGATCATTACTCTTCTTTTTCTTCCAATTTTCTGATTTTCAAGCTAATTCAACCTTCATGTCATTGTACTTTGTAGTTGATTCCGAATGTGCTACAATACGAGAATTGGACAGTCGTGACAGGCGATCACATAGAGGCTCCAGTAAAAATAAGGTCTGCCCTTCAAAAGAATGGACATGTCCTACAAAGTATTGCTGGAGGGACAATCTGCCAATTTGTTGTTCAAGAATTCAAGTCATCAAAGTTAGGGGAGCTTGTAGCTGTAAGTGACCCGAGGAAAGGCGGATTTCCTGCTGGTTTTTAGACATGTCACGTCTAACAAGCAGTCGTCTTCGCTGCACAAGGCCCCCTAACAGAGGAAAGCCATATATGATCATTGATCAGTACCAGCTGGTCAAGTGTGTTTTTCATTTTATTGAATGTTTAGAAGCTCATTAAGACATATATAACTGGAGCTACCATCTGTATAATGTGTATATCAGCCAAAATGCTAAGGGAAAACACATAAAATATATGATTTATATTGATATCATTTTTTCTATTGGTCCTGGCGGCTCATAAGACCAACGCTCTAACCAACTGAGCTACAGGACCATCATATTCTAACAATGTATGATTAATTTAAAAATTTGTAATTAGGTAACTAATCCATTTTCATTCAAAATTTGCAGAAGATGATGATCATTATATTCATTGACTGATTGATATTTTGTACTAACTAGTTTTAGTGTACGTTGCCGTCTATAAAAGATAGTTCAATATGTTCATCTACGCCTGACCTTAAAAAAAGAATGAATTGTGTTTAATAACAATTGATGTTGAGGTAGATTTAATATTCATGTAAATGAAAATTAAATATCGTTACATTGATATAATAGCAATTGACGATTAGGTGGACCTTTTTTTTTTTGAGTTATAGGCCACATAGTTCTTGTCATCCTAAGTTTTTTTTTTTATATATAAACAAAAAAACATATATCTCAAAGATTTTCATTTAATGACATTTTTTGGACCAACTATTCAAATTTTCAGTCTATTGTTTTTATATATTAAAATACTAAAGTTTCAGAGTTCAGTTAGGTAAATCAAACTTCAATTCGATAAATTTCGATACGATATTCGGGATTTACCATTTAATAGAGCAACTATTAATAATAATTTTGTAGCAATCAGAACATCACACAAATAAAAATGATATATTATACATATATCTAGTTTAAGATAGCGAAATTCAAATATCTTCTTTATTTTTTTAGACTTTGTGTCCAATTAAATTAAGAAAATTAAATTGAAACGCCGAGAGAGTATCTAATAATAAATCTAAACACGTATATAACATAAGTAAAAGGGGACTTTCCACCACAAACTCGTCTATACTACTAGAAATACCTATGCTTTAAAATCCAGACTAGTAGTGGTAAAATGCTTGCTGAGAAAGGTCATAATTATCAAATAAACATAATTATAAAATATAATAAAAGAAAAAGAAGATAAATCACACCCCAAACCTCTAGGTTCAATGATGCACCTTTGATAACTGGGCCAGGCTATGGGTGTGAAAATAGAGTTGAATTAATCCACTGATTGAAGCAAGAGCAATTCTAAGATCATGATTTGCTTAAACAAATTAAGTGCATTTCTCTTCTCGTTGCTTTTTTATGTTAGTATCACACAAGTTATTATTGAAACAACCAAAGCAATCATCGTTAAGATGATTAACATTAATCCAAATTCAATATTAATCATCTTAACGATGATTGCTTTGGCTGTTTCAATAATCACTTGTGTGATACTAACAAAAAGAGCAAGAGAAGAGAAATGCATTGGATTTGTTCAAGCAAATCATAATCTTTGTCTTGCTTCCATAAGTGGATTAATCAAGCTCTATTATCGATAGCCTGAGTAGTGGTTGGTTGCCAAAGGTTAACATTGAACCTAAGGGTTTGGTGCGATTTATCTTCTTTTTTTTTTTTTTTTACATCTTATTATTATGTTTATTTGTTAATTCTTGAATTTAACCTCTTAATATTTTAATTAACCACTCGTTGCAGATTTTGTTTCAGTCTGCATATTAAAAAAATTGGGTTATATTCCTTTATTCAATGTTGAATTAACCACTTAATCTAGGTAAGAATTTTTTTAAATAAAAATAGTGTTTAAAAGATTTAACACCAATCAAACTTAACTTCTATTTGATCAGATACAACAACTAATTAAAATTGAAAAGTTCTTTTTAAGAGTGAATATTTTTTTTAAAAAATGAGAGTGTTTGATTCATCAATAAAAGAAAGATAATGAAGAGAAAAACTTACGAATTTGATTATTCATTGATTCAATTTTGAAGAATTCATGAAGAGGATACATGTTGAAAACAGATTCCACCATCATTGTCGTCATCCTCTTCTTCATTGTTGTGAACTTCCTTCATCTTTGCCGCAGCAAGTTTAGTGCATTAAAAATGAGAGTGATCAGTAAAACATCATTTTATATATAAAGAATACGGGATTAAAATTTTCTAAAAGTTATTACAAACTTTTTTTTTGGTCCAAAAACTGTTACAAACTTTTTTTAAGTCCAAAACTTGTTATAAATTTTTTAAAAATTTGATCATTCTCTCTCAATTTTTCCACAAATATTAAAATTCTGCTTTTATGGAACCATTTGTCGAAATGATTCGAAAGAAATAGAAAAAAATGTATTTTTTTTATTCAAAAGAAATGAGAGTGTCAACTTTTTGCGATGTTTCTGGACAAGAATTTCATTTGAAAATAAAATCTATTTTTTGAGTAAAAATTATTACTTCATTTGTAATATTGTCCAAATTTATTTTTCAAATTATAAATTCTATTCTTTCAAATATCAATTTTTTTTATAGGTATGAACTTTCTTCCTCGATTACTATTTATTTGAAAGAAACTATCTAAAATAATTGAAGAATTCAAGTTCTTTTTTGTTTTATCCAAAGACGAATTGAAAGTAAAATAAGATTAATTTGCACATAAAATACTAAGATCACCATGTGAATTATATTATTTGAGTTATTAATGACTTTTTAAAAAAGAATTGTTAATTAACTTATGAAATATACAAAAAAACATTGACATTCAAAAAAAGCTAACAAATATTTTTTCATCCGACTGACAAATGTTGAGTATACTCAAGTTACAGTCATCGTCGCCGTTGCTCGTCAACAATTCCGACCAAGTAGCCGCCGGAAACTTGGTTTCTGGCCGGAGATTTAGTATCCGATTACGGCAGCCCCAATTGGCATCCCTTTCGGTTCAATCGGAAACCGCTTCGTCATCCGAGGTGTTGATTACATCTAATTTGAATTCCACCGTCGGATCTTCGTCGGCACCTCAACTCTCTCAGTGCACCCTAACTCATCGCCATATTCATATCCTCAATTTCATTGCTTGCGCGGTACATATTCTTTTCTTTCGTTCGATTACATACAAACGCATTTTGGATTTTGCATTATTGTGTTTATTTAGTCGAGTTGAAAGTATTATTTAGGAAGATATTTGCTAATGTGAATTTGGGAGATTTGTTATACATAAATTGGAGCTTTTGGGGGAAACATTGGAAAATTACTATAAGTTTGTTTGGCTGCTTAGAAAAACTAGGGAAAAGAATGCTTCTTTTGGTAAGCAATCATGAGCAAAAGGAGAAAAAAGAGTAATTTACTCTAAACACCCTCATAATATGGGTTTTGGATATGATAATCTTGTAAAAAGCAGTGTTTTGATTTTGAAGTCTAAAGCCAACTGCTTCATATTATAAGCTACTAAGATTAATTTTTGAAGGAAGTAAAAAAGGAGTTTGATAGGTTGACTCGTGAAATTGTGATATTTGGGATATGAAAAAGATGTAAATAAGTTGAACGTTGATTGCAAGCTAGTTAAACATTTACTTTTAAAATCTATGGTGCGTGCACGCACATGCATAGTTATCCCTGTGTGGGGTAACTGTATCAGAGTTAATATTTCATGAATTATTTGGTGAAGCTTTCATTATATTCCGTGGCAATCTAGTTCATCATCGGCTTATGGATGACAAATAACTTGACTAGATAAGTTGTAGGGAAACGACTCGAGGATTTCATAGGTTTTGTACTTGGCTTTTGTTTTCCTTGTGTGTTTATAATAAACTGAACTTAAGTGAGTTTTGCATCCGATGTAAGATTCATGTTGTCAAGATTCACACTGTCGGTCCCTATCCTAAATAGAAGTAGGATTGCTATGGCTAGTGTACTAGCCAAAATATGATGAAATCTAGTTTTAGAGAATTCACAAGCTGCCTTTAAGAGAGAAATTTTGGAATTTTGGGATGACAGTGGTCAAAAGAGTGTAGAACGGATATGGAAGGTTCATATATGCAATCCCAAATATTTTGGGATTGAGGCGTTGTTGTTCCTTTTGTTTGCTGTAGAGTAGCTCGCTGGATAGTACTATTGCTTTCTCACCATTCATTCTTCTGTTAGTGAGGACTGATGCAATAAGAAAAGGAGTATGAGTTCTGAAACTGATTTATGTTACAATTCTAGTTCTACTAAGCAAATGCCTTACTCAAGTTTTCAGAAATTTAATTTATGTAGTTCTTGCAGAGCGATTTGCTCCAAACACCCTCATAATATGGGTTATGGATATTTGTATATTTGAAAATTTGATTATCTTATAAAGGCAGTGTTTGAGTTTGAAATATATAGCCAACTGCGTCATATTACAAACTATTAAGAGTAATTTACTCGAGGAAAAAAAGGAGTTTGATACGTTCCTATCAACTTGTTCCGACCTAGGATAATAAGCTCATGAGCTTGGTCTTACTTCACCGTCGAGAAAGGAAAGAAGACTTCCATCTTTGACTCGTGGAAATTGTGATTCACCGTCGAGAAAGGAAAGAAGACTTCCATCTTTGACTCGTGGAAATTGTGATTTTTGCGATATGAAAAACATGTAAATAAGCTGAATGCTAACTCGTGTGTGTGCACTCATATTTCATGAACTGTTCATTGGCGAAACTTTCAGTATATTTTGTGGCAATGTAGTTCTCTATCTCCTTATGGATAACTTGACTAGAACAAGTTGAAGGGAAACGACTGAGGATTTCAGAGGTTTTGTACTTGGTTTTTGTTTCCCTTTTGTGTTTATGATAAACCACGGCTATCTGCGTTTTGCATCTGACGTAAGATTCATATTTTGAGATTCACTAAGTCAGCCCCTATTCAAGATAGGAGTAGGATTACTAAGCTGGATGGCTGGTGTAAATTAGCCAATTATGATGACATCTAGTAATGGAGAATTCCTAATTTGCCTTTAATAGACAAATTTCGGAATTTTAGGATGAAATAGGTCAAAATAGTGTAGAACGAATATGGAAGGTCCATATAGGCAATCCCAACTATTTTGGGATTGAGGAGTTGTTTGCTGTAAAGGTTGTTTGCTGGAAAGTACTATTGCTTTCGCATTTGCACCTTTCTCTCTTTCTTCCATTCATGGAGGAGTGATGCAATAAGAAAAAGAGTATGAATTCTGAAACTGATTTAAGTTACAACTTTAGTTCTATTAAACAAATGCCTAGCTCGAATTTTCAGAAATTTAAGTTGTGTTGTTCTTACAGTAGCGATGGAAATGTGACTGGCTTGTCTGTGATGGTGTGGTCATTCAGTTTGTACTTTGTTTGCTAAGGCTACTAGCTGAGAAGCTAGTTGGTGTCTTCATTATGAATGAGTAGCTTGGGCAGTTAATTCCTAATCTTTTGCATTATAATTAATATGTTGTGCAACATCTGTATGATGTTAAATTAGCATTCACAGTGTTTGAAATACATCATATGATCCTAAATTTGTACCTACCTGTAATTTACATAATGATAGCTCATCATTAGTGCAAACATTTTTCATTTTTCTTCCTTCAATGGAAGCCCAATGAGATAAAAGGTGGTGTTCTAAAAGTAAAGAGGATGAATCTGATTCCCATCACAATTTTAACTTACTAAAAATGAATGCCACACACAAGAAGATTCAAGCAATGTATCTTTTACGTATTTTTACTTTGTCATTAATTGGTCTCCGATGGTCTTATATAAGTAGTTACATGAGTTGGGTCTCTTGTATGCCTGTGATTTGCAGATTTGGTTCCGAATGTTACTAGTGATGCCACCATTAGTGGCTTTACTGTGAACTTACCTAATGATTTGAGCCTAGAAAGATAGGGTAGTTTTATTTCGTTGTACCTTACATGAACTAGTGAAATTTGCTAATATATTGACTGAGTTCTTGTAAAATGCTTGGATGGGGGAGGGTTGCAGGTGTTGTGACAGGAGGGGTTAGGTAGGCAGTTGCAAGGTTTGGGGGAGAGGTTGTGTACGGGGATACAGCAGGGTTCAGTGAGGGCATGTTAGGGGGTTGTAGTGCTAACTGCTAATGGAGACATGAAAGGGATGGGAGGTTTACTGTGGGAAGACTCTACAAAAGAGATCTTGTGGCACAACCTTGGGGCATTATTGGTCCTTGGAAACAAGTTTGGAGATGTAATATTCCAACCAAGGTGAAGTGCTTCACATGGTTGGTCCGTAGAAGAGCATGTTTGACTCAGGAGAAGCTGAAAAGGAGGGGATTCCAGATTGTTTCTAGATGCTTTTTTCTGCAATAAAAAGGAGGGGAAAAAAAGCCATTTGTTTCTCCATTGCTGAGTCACTGTGCAGATACGGCACATGTTTCTCAGCCTTATCCTATGATCCTGGGTGATGCCTGAGCACACTGCAGATCTTTTAAGTTATTGGATGAGGAGAGGGGGGAGTAGGAGGAGAGGGGGGAGTAAGTCCCAGAAAAAATGGTGGAGTATAATCCCTTGCTGCATATGTTGGTCCATTTGGAGGTAAAGAAACAACAAATGTTTTGAGAATATTACTAACCCAACGCAGAAAGTTAAAGAAAACTGTATTAACACACTGTATTTTTGGTGTAAAGAAGAGGGTATAGATGAAGTAAAACAGTTCTTTGATATCCTTGGTTCTCTGTAAATAAGATTACTTGCCCTTGTAATTTTTGAAGGTTGCCAGCACACCCTTATTGCTGAAAAATACAAGTTTACAACAACAACAACAACAACCCAGTGAAATCCCACAATGTGGGGTCTGGGAAGGGTAGAGTGTACGCAGACCTGTTTACCTTACTCAAAAAAAAAATTGTATCAAAATAGTAATGTAATGAAAACAAATAAAGTGTTATTTTTATGTGTTTATGAAATAGAATTTTTCTATAAAAAACAAATGATTTAAATAAGTAAAATGAGTACACCCTGAGACAGGATGTGCTCAAGTATCTCTGTAGAAGCATTTGGTTCTATTGTTGCTGAGATGAAACATATAAGTTATGAGTGTGATGGTCAAGTTACTGTTAACTTAGAATCCCTAGTTTCTAATTGGATCGGATAGTTTTACTATTGTTGAAAGCAAACGGTAAGAAATAATTTCCCCGTCCCCATGCCTACGTGTGACTAAGAACAAAAAAATTTGCTTAGATTTTTATTCACCATAGCATTATCTGATATCTGAGCTTTATATTCCTTGACAGACTGCAATTTCTGCAACCTGGCTGTTTTTTTCTGCAATTCCAGCTCTTCTGGTATGTGTCAATAGATTCTTCCTGGTCATAATATTTTGTCCAATTCTTATTTCTGAGCTTGCATAAAAGTACATGTGCATTGAACTCTGGAAACAGATTAAGGCTGTTTTGAATTTCTTGCCTTTCTAGGACAAAGAAATGTTTACTCAACTCTGAAGCAGAAGAAAGTGTAAATTTGCAGAAGAATTTATTCCGATGTGGTGCATGTTTCTATATATCAATAATTTAATGCTTAATTTTGAATGTAGGCTTTTAGACGAGCTGCAGAGTCACTAGAGAAGCTAATGGATGTTACTAGAGAGGAGCTTCCTGACACTATGGCTGCAGTTAGACTCTCTGGTTTGGAGATCAGTGACCTAACTATGGAGCTCAGTGACATTGGGTTAGTACAAAACAGATGAACTTATTCAGCTATATGTCATCAATTTGTGGAATTATTCTTGGACATGATGTTAATGTTTTAGTCTTGATCTTCCCAGCCAAGGATTAACACAAGGCGTTAGAAGATCAACTCGAGCTGTCCGCTTAGCAGAGGAAAGATTGCGACAGTTTTCAAGCATGCCTCAATCAGGTTACTAGACATTTAGCTGTCGTTGCTCTTTTTTTATCCTTAAAACGGTTCAAGTGATGAATTTGGCTTCATCTTTACTTCATTAGCAACCGTGCAGGGTCTACTAGTCCCAATGGAGACCAGGACAGCAGGACCAGCTTTAGCAAAAAAGGTGAGGGACCTAAGGGAAGGGATAGTTAAAGGTTGTCAAGTTTTACAAATGCTTTTCACCTTCACCCGGTATTCCAGGACGGTCTTCAATTTCTTCAAATCCAGGGAAGAGACATAAATCCAAGAGCATTAGGTCCAAGGAAATCAAATCTTCCTTTGGTTACATAATTCTTGTTAAATGTCTGTGGTCCTATTGGTTGTGGTTAGAATGTTCACTTTCACCAAGTGCTAGGCTGTTATTTGATCAAAGTGAACTAGCAGACTTCTTTTTTACTATGTTCATATACTTCAGACTTTTGTCTGTGTCAACTTTCCCTAGTTCATTGATTTGGTTGGCTGATCCATAATGTAGTTCAGTTAGCTCACATGGAAAAATGAATAATTTTGACATTATTGTGCTTGAATTTTGAAGCTATTTGAATAGCTTTTGATGACTTCCATCCTATCTCATAACTCATGGTCCAAGGTAGTGTTTTTCTCTGTCAGAAATGTTGGACCGCGGAGTGTCGTCCAGTTCAATAAAGGAAAAAAACTTATCCGCACCTGATGTTTATATTAAAATAAATATATAGCATGAGTTCTTACGCTTACTCTTATCACTTAATCAATTCTAATCTCAATTTAGTATTTAACTATCAGAAATTAAGTAGTTTGGTGCAGATGTGGGTGAGTTTTCCCCCTCTCCATCTCACATATATGACTGATACCATTATCATGTGTTCAATTGGTCAGAGCACCGCCCTGTCAAGGCGGAAGCTGCGGGTTCGAGCCCCGTCAGTCCCGACGGATCCAATAAATATATCAATTCATCTCTCCCTTTTTATAAAGGGGACCGGGGGAAGAATTCCATTGTCAAAGCAAAGGCAGATGTGGGTGAGTTTTCCCCCTCTCCATCTCACATATATGACTGATACCATTATCATGTGATTAAAGACTATTCACAACATATCCAGTGTGATTTCACAAGTGGGATTGAAGGGTTAGAATGTACGCAAATTTTGCCCTACATTAGTGTGAGACATAGAAAGACTGTTTTTTATATATCCTCGATTCAAAATAAATCTAACAAAAAACATCTGAATAGATGATTTTTTATGTATTGTTTCTTTTAGTGTTTGATTGTCACCACGATAGTAATAAAATGATGGAATTACTATCCCATAAAATATCCTTACTTATCTTATTCCGCGTACCAAACAACCATAAATTCTCAAACTTAAAATAAATGTGAAAATAAGCTTTCAAGAGAAAAATCACATAACTGCATTTTCATAGTTGTATTAGTGTCTCAGATTTTGTATATTTAAATATTTTATTTCAGAGAAAAAATTGGGGGGAAAGCAACAAAAAAGAATTTTAAAAAAATATTGGAGAGAACAACAAAAAGGAATGGATCCGATTATTGAATCGGGGAAATTGAACCCGACGTGAATCGAACACGCAACCTTCTGATCTGGAGTCAGACGCGCTACCATTGCGCCACGGATCCTGTTGGTGATATGAAATACAATTTAGTTTAGATGATATAATCTCTTAATATTTCAGTAGTATCCGGACTCTCTACAACAACAACATATCAAGTAATCCACCAGTGGGATTTGGAGAAACCGTAGGATGTAACGTGGATATTATTTTTATTTTTATGAGGTAGAAAGATTGTTTTACGATAGACTTTTGTGTCAAATTAAACAAATGTTATAGAAACGGAATTGCAAGAAAAATATAACAACTAATTAATTGTAATTATAGTAAGCTACAAAGAAAATGAAACAACAAATATATACTACAAATAGTGAGTAGAGGAAATGAGGAGGTTAGACTCCTACCTCTAATCACTTACCCCCGAGGTTTTTTCAACCTACCTTTAGGTCTCCTAACTCCTGCTACAACTAACTCTCATACCTCCTAACTGGCTCGTATATTCTCGTACCTTTCCTTCACATTGTATGAATTAATCACCTTAGTCTTTCTTCGCTCTTTTCCACCACTGAAGCCAGTATTTTTCTTTGATCGATCGAATAACTTCATTCCTAATCATATATATATATATATATACACACACACACTAATGAGCCCAAACATTCATCCGAGCATCTTCATCTATATTACCTCCATTTTCTGAACAGGAGTGTTCTGACTAGCTAGTACTCTGCCACATACAAAATATTGATCTAACCATCACATTCTGTAGAGCCTACATCTATTTATGTATTTTGGTACTGAATAGAGAATGTAGTTCTTGACAATTTGAATAAATGGGAAGGTGACTTCGAATATATTTTTTATGCGTACAAATAAATATCTCGTACAGGAAACATTTCAATTTAAAAATAAATTTATAAAGAGTTATAAAATCAATTGATTCGGCTGCCTCACACTTATTGTTTATCAATAAAATAGCATTCATATGACTTTTTAAAATTAAAAACTAACCTAAATAATAGGTAATTATAATGTTGGTTAATTAGTTCCACAAATTCAGGTTCCGCATTCTATGGAACTAAACTCAAACCAAGGAAATTTAACAAAAGAATATCATTTCCAAACGACCAAAATACAATTAATCAACCCCCCCCCCCCCCCAAACCTCCTTCACCCCTCTCTCCATCTTCATTTGCATGCATGCAAATTCAACATCCTTTAATCTCTTTGTGTTTTCTTTGTCTCTTCGCGCGTAATTTCCCCTTATCCATTGCTGGTTACCCTAAAAACGGAAACCAGCAATGGATCAAGCTGAACCACCACAATCATCATCAACACCAAGAACAAGCCTATCATCGACATCTTCTTCTTCAATACCGGCTCCAACAACAATAACTCCGCCATTATCCCTTCTTGAGCCGGCTAATTCTACCAAGAAGAAAAACCGGACTAGGGTTTTCCGAGTTTTTCGTAACGTTTTTCGATCGTTTCCGATTATAACACCTGCATGTAGGCTACCTTCTCTACCCGGTGGTCGGTTACCGGATAGTAACAGCCGTATAATAGCCGGTTCAAGAATCACCGGAACGTTGTTCGGATATCGAAAAGGACGTGTTAGTCTTTCCATTCAAGAAAACCCTAGGACTCTTCCTACCGTTGTTGTTGAACTTGCTTTGCAAACAAATGTTTTGCAGAAGGAAATGAATCTAGGCATGGTAAGGGTTCTCTTTACTTCCGTCCTATTTTATGTGAAAGGGTTCGAAATACGAATATCGAGATACCTCACGTATAGGTTTTTCATGTTATCAATATAGGAATATATGTTTTTCTGCATAATTAAAGAGGGCATTATATTGTTTTCCATTTCTTTGAAAATATTTTTATATTCCTGAATATTTTCGAATTAAAATTTATATATTTAAAAATTACGTGCAAAGTAGTAATATAAGTTAACAAATATATAGGTACTAAATTAAGATGTTTAAAGAGTGTTCTAAAAGCTCATAGAGATTATTATTTTATTTTTTACTTTTGAAAGAGTAATACTGCTAGATAAATTAGAATAAAAGAAGTGTTATATATATATATATCATACCACATAAAGGGACTCTTCTGGTAGATTTTGTTACTAATTAATGCAATCCTTAATTAGTTTGTTTTAGAGTTACGCGCTAGCTGAAAAATTACATTGCGTATATGGACAATTTTTTTATTTTATGTATACATATTATATGTTAAATCTCATCAATTTTATTGTGTGTTTACTTATTTATATTTTTGAGAACTTTAATGAAAATTCTGATTCCTCGACTATCGAGTCTTGACTTGTATTAATGGTTCATACTTCTATTTTGCTTCCTAATTGGTTCACTGAAAAATTATATTATGTATATTGATAACATTTTTATTTTAGGTGTACAATCTCCTCAATCCTTTTACTTTTGACTCTATTGAAAATCCTGATTCCCCCACTAATCGAGTCTCGACTTCTATAAATTATTGATTACCTTTATTATGGTTCCTAATTGTTTAGGTGAGGATTGCATTAGAATGTGAGAAAAGGGACAAAAAGGAGAAAATAAATCTTCTTGAAGAACCATTATGGAGTATGTATTGTAATGGTAAAAAAAATGGCTATGGTGTTAAAAGAGAAGCCAATGAAGAAGATGTTAATGTGATGGAGATTCTTAAGCCGGTGTCGATGGGCGCCGGAGTTTTGCCCGGAAAATCCGACGTGGAAGGACCGGACGGCGAGATGACATACATGAGGGCTCATTTTGAACGTGTGGTTAAATCAAAAGATGCTGAAACCCTATATATGTTGAGCCCAGATGCAAATGATGGACCTGAATTGAGTATTTTCTTTGTAAGAATATAATTAATTATGATTATGGGTAATTAATTATACAATGATCTTTGGGTCTTTTTATTGTTATTACTATTATTAATTAGTTGGATCCCTCTAAATATTATTAGCCAGGGGAATTTAATGTAGAGTTTAAGGAATTCAAAATCTACGTATATAAAAGTCAAAATTCTAGTATCACCCATACAGATTATTAAAAAATATCTACAGATAAGCCTCTTAAAATGTCATTCTCCTATAGTTTTTAGTTTATGTCCTTCCTCTATGTTTTCGATTTTTGGTTATTAATTTACGAGTTAGAGGTCCTATTAATTTAAATTGTCTGTCATCGCAAAGCGATTTAATTTATTTTAAGAAAATATAGGGGTAGGGGAAGAACGTTAAAAGTAGAAAATCAAACTCTTGAAAAAAGTGAAAATTAGATAACGACTAACTGAGCTACTAAGATTTTCCCCAAAGCGGCTTAACTAAAAATATATATTTGTAAAAAGAAATTGTATGTATTAAATGTCATTAATATATATATATATATATAGTGTTGTTAATGGGATGGATCATCTCCTTGTAAGATTTGGACAATCCTTCTCCTTTTAAGCTAGTTTTTGGGTATAAGTTAGACTCAATACCTAATTTTACATAATATCATAGCAGTATTCATCTCACCCGATGTTAGACCCCAAAATTAAATTTTCACACTCTAGATGTTCCGCCCTGGATGTAAGGTGAAGTGTTGAAAAATAAAAAAAAAAAGTCTCATATCAAAATTAATGAGATGTGTGATCTTTTTAATTTATAAGACTTCGACAATCCGCTTTTTTTGAGATAGATGTAAATTAAATTCAAGACCTAATTTTACGTACTCCAAAATCGCTAAAAAAGGTGAATTTGTAAGAGTACATTCTTTTTAACAAGTGCATCTGCTATCGAATTTTGCTCCCCATATATTTACATACTGGATATATGAATCAGCTAGCCCGATGAAAAAGTACTTGCAAATCGTTAATGAAATTATTATTTTTTATTTTACTCCTATAATTAATATGATTTTTGAAAATTTAAATAAATTTTGAAAAGTCATATTTTTTCAAAATGCTAATTAATATGAATAAAGGGCAAAATAGTAAAGTTAATTAATTTTTAATAATTTTTTAATTATCGTCTAAAATAAAAAATGCCTATTTAATATGAAATGAAAGGAGCAGCATATAAGGAATTATTCCGTGCAATAATTTAAAGGGATTGAATCATAGGAAAGAGACTTTGAAGAGTGCTAGAATTTATGTAAAGGGATAATACAAGGATTGATTACATAATTTCAATTGTGTCCTATATAAGAATGCATCTTTTCACCAAAAAAATGATATTATATTTTTTAATAAATCATTAAAATTTAAATGCCTTAAAATAAATCCCAAACCAAGGACAAATGTGTGGTTCTAATTAAACCAAAAAAAGTTATGTGGTCCTAATTGCACAAAAAAGAGTTACGTGGTCCTAATTAATTGCTTCTTTTTTGCTTTATTAGTTTTCTGACGTAAAGTAAATATTCTTTGTACTGTCAAAATCCTCTTTTATGTATGATGGTAACATCCTCTTTATCTCTTTTAACAGAGATTCAAAAGGTAAAATCATTAATCTACTTTCTCCGTTTTAATTTATATGACAAAAAAATTAAGATTTTTAATCCGTATGCTTTAAATACTTTGTTTTATTAAGGGTAAATGAAAATTTTAATGTTAGATAGTTTCAAATTATAAAAATATAACATTTTTTATAGAATGGACTTCAAAAAAAATGTAGCTCATAGATTGAGAGATAGAAAGTAAAGTTTATAATGAACTAAAATATATGTCCTTTAAGAACAATATTTATTCAGTGTTTAAGTTTTAAGCATTTTGTATAAATATTTATATAACTAGGTCACAAGTAAAATAATTATAAGTATTAATAATATTTTTGGTCTTTAAATTATTGACAAATTTGATTCTTTAGCCAGTTTAGATTTTTTGTTCCCCCAATGATTGTAATACCAAGTATTTTTTGATGAACTCTGATATGATGATTCGATTTATAAGTAATCATCTCTCGTAAATTATGAGCAATCCCAAGCCCTTCTAGCTAGAGCCCAACCTCCATTTTTCTTATCTATTGTCCCTCCTGGTTGACTCGTCCTTTAAAGCATTATTATATAAATAACGCATAATGTCCACTAGAATGTTCATGATTTTGTCATCAACTTGAAGAATTGAAATTAAGATACAAGGCTTTTCTATTATAAATTTATAATGGATTATTCGAAAGGATTCTCCATCCTTATATTTCTATTTTTTCCTAGATATTAAGGTTCAAATATTCATGTAGTCGTTGTTTGCTTACTGACTTTGCATTATGCGGATACTTCAAATTGAAGCAATTGAATGCCAAACTCGAACTAATATGACATAATCAATCAATAGATTCACCTTTAGCATATATTCCATATATTACACTAGATAGATATCATATCATGGAATAGGATTCAATTTCAAAATGCCTTGCCTGTGAAATGATAGGCCTAGGAAATTAAATCAAAATCTCGTGTTAAAAAGTGTGCCACATGCAATTCTTTTGGATACAAAGAGATATTAATTAATAATTACTTTCGTATTTTAATTCTAGAAAAAATATTTTTATGCAAAAAAAAAAAAAAAAAAAATTGCATTTATAAGATTATCGTCTCATTTAAAACGTGGAAAGGAGATATTATTTCCAACTCTTGAAAGTTAAAGAGGGTAAAGTAGAATTTAGTCAATTGATTAATGATACACACAGAGACTTTCTACATAGAAGTTGGACCCATGAAAATTGATATACAATTTCACTAGTATAACATATTTTTGCATGAAGGGATTAAAAATGGTAAATTTTACCTAAATTCCTAATTCTTCCCAATTACAATTTATCTTTATTTTTTAAAAAAAATATTTGAAATTTTTTCTTTTTAATGAAATTCGGATATATCATGTACGTCATGATACATTATGTAAAGTGATGTATCCGACCAATTCATTGCGTAAAGTGACGTATCCGACATCCTGATACATCAAGTAAATGATGTATCCAACCGATACATCGCATAAAGTGATGTATCTGACATTCTGATACATCACGTAAAATGATGTATCCGGCTGATACATTGCGTACAGTGATATATCAGAGAATAGGAAAGAGTAGAAAATTTTGTAATTTTTCCAAATGGTAGGGAATTTTAGAGAATATGGAAAAAATAAGTTGTGTATTTTTGTAATTTTTTTCTATATGTATTTTAATTAATTAAAAGTAAAATATACTAAATCATATATCATAAAAATATGTATTTTAATTTGTTAAAAGTAAAATATACTAAATCATATATCATGACTAAAAGCAAAATTTCTCAATAACGTAGAGACCAAAATTGTGCTTATGCCTAATTAGTATTAATATGATTCAAATAATAACTAATCTGCTATCACAAATTAAAATTTATTGATAATATATATTAATTTTTACACAATCAATATATATAACTTAAGTAATAGGTTTAAGTATAGGAAACTTCCCCAAATGAACCACCTTTTGGCGTGACGTTGAATTAGTCAAATTTTAATACGGATATTAAACATCAAATCAGAAATAAAATAAAAAAGTGAAAGACATTAATATAGGTTTGTCAAATTAAAAACAAAATCAAATCCAACAAAAAAAGTGTCAAGTTTTTTTAAAAATTAAATTTGATATTTCGTTTGATTCAATTTTTTTTCAATTTTCCATGAACACCCCTAGTGATGAGTATATAAAGCTCAGCTCTGAACAATTAAAATAAACTAAGAAAACCCATGGAGACTCCTTCATATGATATCAAGAACAAAGGTAGCATTTCTTCATATACCTACGTATTTATTCATTTATTTATTTTGTAACTAAAATTTTATATTAATCACTTAGTGAGAGTTTTACGAGAATCATCTTAAAGAAAACAAATAATTATTTTAATCATGATATTATCCTCCAGGAGATGATGTGCAAGAAAAACCAAAGGTGCAACATGAGGAGGTAACTTTTAGTTCTCCTTCAACTTTTTTATTTGTATTTTGTCAATTTATTTATGTTCACACTTTCTATCATAATAATAAAGTATTTCTATTAGATTATGTTTTTTCCAATTTTGAAAAAACAAAATTGTGTGTGCTCTCAAATGCCTACTAGTTAGTTAAGTTAACCACATAAAAATACGTCATCTCGTTTACTTACATACATCAGCCTCAATTGGAACATGCTTGAGATTTTATGGTTTATTGAGGCGGATATAATGTGTATAGTTAAAGAAAATGACATATTTTAAGTGATTAACTTATATTGTAATTGACACTTGAGAATATGGATAAAAGAATTCCCAATTTTGGATAAAAAATGTCTAATATAAAATTTTTATCATGTTCTCAATTGGAACAAGTCATAACCGAGTGTCTAAATAAAGTATAATGACAAGTTTAAGGGGCTATTGATGTATTAAACCTTTATGTTATAATAAATCTCTCTTATATTAGTGAAGTCATGGAATGTAAATTTGAAATTGTATAAATGATGGGTCAAGTAGGTATAAGACGGCGTATAAATCATCCTTCTCAAATTTCACTCATGAAACTACGCCGAATATATTATTGTTATTATATGAGTCAAATACTTGAGCAAATTCAACTATAACTCATTAATCAACCTATCTTAATCCAATTCATTTACTTGTAAGATTGAATAATGACTCATTTATTAATTGAGCCCTTTTTGACCCACACAAAGTCAATTCAACCCACTCATTTATCATTAATCAACCCATCTTAATCCAATTCATTTACTTGTAGGGTTGAATAATGATTCATTTATTAATTGAACTCTTTTTGACCCACACAAAATCAATCCAAACCACTAATTTATCTCCCTTATTTACGACTCATTTGAGATGATAGTTTTTATACTTTATAAGCATTTGCTCATATATTTATAATTTTTTTAAAAAAATATTGCGTCTCATCAAATATAACTAATAAAATTGGACATAAGAAATATTATTTATTATTGAAGGATATTGATTAATTATTTTTCATCAAAATTTACAGGGAGGAGATGAAAAGGGGAACATAATTGAAAAAGAGACTCTATCCCAAGATATCAAGAACAAAGATATCAACTCTTCATATGTCTTAAGTAGTTAATTTTTTTTTCATCTTCTTATTTTAATCATCTTAAAGAAGTTAATATTATTTTAATTTTGATAACTTTAATTATAATATTATCCACCAGGAGATGATGCACAAGAAAATCCAAAGGTGGAATATGAGGAGGTAACTTAATTTCTCCTTCGACTTTTTATTTATTTATTTATTTATTTTATATGTAATAAATAAATTGTATATATGTACTTTGCTGGTTTGCTATGCTAGATTTTATAAAATAAATTTTGTACATATATAACTTATTTTACATGACAAATGTTTTCTTTCCTACTCCATTTATCCCACACTTTTTCTATCCATCCTAATTTTTTTGATACTTTCTATACAATTTGCCCACATGTCATATATATTTTTAAATTTCATGTTTTATCAAATTAATAAAGTTAGATGAACGAAATATTATTTATTATTAAAGGATATTGGTTTTACTTTTCTTCAAAATTACAGGGAAGAAATGAAAAAGAGACAATAGTTGAAAAAGAGACTCTATCCCAATATAGCATCACGATAGAAGGTATTAATATATTTATATGTCTAAATATTTATTTTCTTCTTTTTTTCATCTTTTTTTTTTCATCTGTTAATATTATATTTTGGCAACTTTAATCATGATATTATTCTCCAGGAGATGATGCACAAGAAAAACTAAAGGTGGAATATGAGGAGGTAACTTAATTTCTTCTTCGACTTTTTATTTATTATTTTTGTATATCATATTTTACTGTCTGTTTATTTCATGTTCACAAATTTAAAATAAACATGATCTGAAATCTAATGATGCTACAATTAAAAAATTTAAAATTGCTCTCTGAGTTTTTTCTTTTCATCTTGATTTTAATTCCCTTTCACTTCTTTGCTTTTGCACTCGCTATAAGAAACTATTAATTAAGTATTTATTTTAGTAAATTATATTTATTAGTAATTTTAGTAATCTAACTATTTGTTTACTAGTACTTAAATTCTTTCGAAAATAGCTACTTAATGATAAAGGTAAAATTAAATCTCATTCCATTTTTGGATAGGATCAAATAATGACTCATTTATTAATTCAGTCTATTTCGATTTATTTAAAGTTAATTTTTCTCACATTTTAAGCGATGATTTTGATACTTTGTAATTTGTACATGATATATATATATATATTTTAAAAATTTTCTATCTGATCAAATATAATCAGTAAAGTTGAAAAGATGGGATATTTTTTCTTATTGAAGAATTATTGATTTATTTTTCTTAAAAATTACAGGAAGAATATAAAAAAGAGAAAATAGTTGAAACTGAGACTCCATCCCAAGATATTAGCAACAAAGGTATCATCTCTTCATATGCCTAAGATTAAATTTTCTTCTTATTTTTCATCTTCTTTTTATAACTTTGGTATGAAACTTTTTATGAAAAAATAATCTTAAATTTTTTTTTTTTTTTTGGATAACTTAAATCATTTACCTTATTCTCCAGGAGATGATGCACAAGAAAAACCAAAGGTGGAACATGAGGAGGTAACTATATTTTTCTGTCTGTTTATTACATATTCACAAATTATGTATATATGTAATTGGCTATTCTAACAATAAAAACAGTAATATATTCCGGTAATTTCACAAGTAGGGTCTAAAGAGGGTGGAGTGCATGTTACCTTCCTCTTATCTTGTGGAGGTAGAAAGACTTTTTTCGATAGACTCTCAGTTTGAGTAAAATATATTAAAAATCAAGCACGTAAAGCAAATATAATAGTGACGTGGCGCGCAATGCCCAGAGCTTCGTCAATCTGTTGTTCATCGATAGACGAAGCTCTCTCTTTATCATCTCATGCTTGATGAAACATGCCTTTTTTACTTCTCTCAAATCACGGGAGCACCTAGCGCCCAACTCAGCCTGCAATGTCTGATACATACACCGCTAAAGTAGTGAATCTATCCACAAAGGCGTAGTCAGGATTTTTTCATTAAGGGGTTCAAAATCTGAAGAGTAGACATACAAATTAGTCAAAGGGGATTCGACATCTACTATATATATATATATACATAAAAAATTATTCTAATTATATATAGATAAAATAAGTTTACGCAGAAGAGGATTCGGCTGAACCGCTGAACTCAAGGTGGCTCCACCACTTGTCTATCGACACCATAGTGGCGATATACAATTTGGACCTAACGAACGGTCTAATCGGAAGAGGGGATCCCCCATTGGCAACAGAATTTTTGTATCTAATTGAATATACAATAACAATAATATACCTGGTGTAATCCACGGGTGGCGTAGGGTTTGAAGTTAAACATGATCAATAAAATTTGACAGATATATAATTTATTATAGAAGGATATTGATCTTTTTTTCTTCAAAATTACAGGAAGGAGATGAAAAAGAGACTCCATCCCAAGATATCATCAATATAGGAGGTATAATCTATTTATATGTCTAAATATTTAGTGTTTTTTTCTTCTTATTTTTCATCTTTTTTAGTATGGATCGATCTTTTTTTTTTTGTGAATCATTTTCAAGAAGTTAATACTTTTTGGTAGCTTTAATCATAATATAATTATTCTCCAGTAGATGATGCACAAGAAACCTCAAAGGTGGTGTATGAGGAGGTAACTTAGTTTCTTCTTCGACTTTTTATTTATTATTTTTGTTACTCATGTCTCTCTCCCTATATATGTGTGTCTGTTTTGATTTTTAATTTCCTTTCATTTATTCCTTTACTTTATACTGCATAGTTTGTTTTAAACTACTTTTCCCGTTTGTAATTTGCACTCCCTTAAAAAATATTAATTAAGTATTATATTTTAGTAATCTATTCTTATTATTAATGATACTTTAGAAACTTAAATCTCTTTACTAAACTCTTAAGTAATTTGGAAATTAATCACTGAATTGTAAGGGTAAAACTAGAGAAAAATGATTAATTTTCTTTTAATTTGTTAAAATAAATAATATTTTTTCAATAAATTAGACAAGTGAAAAGAAACGAATGACATATATTACTATTATCTTGTAACCGAAAAAATATCTTTGAGTTTATTCTTGATTTTTAATTTGTTATGTATGAAAAGAGACAAATTAATTTTTTCTTCTATTCTTCAAAAAATGTTCACTTATTAAAATAATCTCAAACCTTTAAAAATAGAAAATAGATGGAAAGGAAAACGAAGGACATTAATTGTAGGATATATTTTTTTCCTCCTCCCTCTATCGCATATATTAATCTAATATTTAATTTACTAGAATATTTAATTTCTTAGTTATAATAAGGTCTAATAGTTTAGTTATAGCATGAGTCTACTATTTTATGAACACTACAGGAAGCATGCAATTTAGATCCCAAACTTTTTCAAGAAACTAAGAACGGAGCCTTTGGCCGTAGGCGCGATATTTTTTATTTATTTATGGAAAAAGATCAAAAATATCTCTAAATTATAAGAAATAGACCATTTATATCTTCCATTATATTTTGGGATAAAAAATACTCCTGATATTATTTCAGGAGACCATAAATATCCTTAAGAGTTAATAGAAAGGATGTGGCAAGCCATCTAGCACTAATTCAACTACTTAAGCTTGCCAACAAGGATACCCACTAAATTTTGACCCATTTATAATCCTAACCTTAACCCATTCTTGCTGGACCCGACCTAGTAAATTGTGAATTGGCAAGCTTTAGGATTATAAATTGGATCAAATTTAGTGAGTATCCTAGGTGGCAAGCTTAGGTGGTTGAATTAGCGCCACACGGCTTGGCACCATTATTATTAACTCTTGAGGATATTTATGGTCTCTTGGGATAGCAATAGATGGCTTGGCACATCACTGTTGTTAACTCTTGAGAGTATTTGTTGTCTTTTGGAATAACAACATGGGCATTTTGATCCCAAAATGTAACAGAGGGTATAAGTGGTCTATTTTGCATAGTTCAGGAATAATTTTGACGCTTTTTCGTTGTTTTTTATTTATAAAAGGATATTAATTTTATTTTTTAAAAAATACAGGAAAGAGAGGAGGAAAAGAAGAAAATTGTAATACGAGTAGATCTTGCGGTCCGTTCAACACCTCCATCAAAGCATGATCCTCCCAGAATGCAAACAGACAATAATAAACTCTAGAACTCCCCATTTAATATATATGTATGATCTATCTAAAATATGATAAATAAAAAGAATTATAATTTAGAGCGATAAGTTAAAATTCTGAATTCGTCTCCGAGACGAAGTAAGTTAAGAATGTTATTAGTCTTTCTAGTGTATTTTCAAGTGAAATTTGGTTATTGTACTTTGAGAAGCTTATTGGATTGTTATGTATTTGTTGCTTTACGAAGCAAGTTAAGAATGTTATTAGAAAGATATTTGTCTTTGTAGTGTATTTTCAAGTGTAATTTGGTTATTGTACTTTGAGAAGCTTATTGGATTGTTATGTATTTGTTGCTTTTTTTCTTTTGATTGACTTTTTTTTCCTTTTTTTTTAAACATAATTACCTACTTTCCTTTGATTTATTTAGAAGAATAAAAGTTAAGGGTAGAAAAAAATTTAAATTATTTTAATTTTTTGAGTTTCATATCTGAATTATTGGAGTGCGAATATTCTACTTGAATTATTACTCGATGGTTAGCAAAGCATACCTAGACTTAAATTTGATGGTGTGCATAATACACTTTCTTTTTAATTTTTTTTTTGCCACATGATAAAATAATTCCACGATGGCAAAGTTAAATAAATTAATATTAGGTTAATAGTTAAGGTTAAAGGTTTTAAATTATTATCATATAAATTAATGTATTCTCCATCGCGACATTCAACTCTTTTTTTCTCCACCTTCTCAGTTGTGATGATCTCATCTCAGTCGAGTCGTTGATATCTCCTGCTTGGAAGGGGAGAATTTTATAGTTTTAAGTAAATTAATTAAAAATATATATATAATAAAAATGTGTCAGCTAATAGAGTTATTATATATGTCAGGAAGGACAAAGATAGGAAGATAGCTTTGGTAAAAAATTCACACTCTAAATTTTAAACATAAAACTCAAAAAATTAAAATAATTTTAGATGTATTTTTGATCTTTAACTCACGAATAAATAATATTTTTTTCAAATTTTTCCCGGAAAACATGCATAAAGACTCCTATTATATTGGCTCTACCAACTTTAGACTTTGGCACTTGCAGAAATGGCCTTTTTAGGGCACTATTTTAATTATATTTCAGTTCGTTCAGTGGTTAAAACTTATAGAATTTTTTTTTTTGAAATTTACCAAATTGAGTATGGGGACAGAATTTAAATAGACAGCTTAGAGTACATGAATCATCTAATTGTGTTAGGTCACTTAATTGAAAATTATTATTCGAATATATTGACTCGAAAGTTTTTGTTTGAATATGTGATATGAAAATTTAATTTCAAATAGATTTATTTGAAGTTGAAGTTTTGTTTAGGATATATAATTTAAATTTTTAAAATTTTATTTTTTCCTCATAAACATGAAAACCTCACAAGTTGAACACTATCAAAATTTACTCAATTCTTATACAATTTTACCAAATGAGCAAATTATACTTCATAAACAAGACATCCAAATATTCTAATGCGTCTCATTAATAAATCATTTATCTCCATGTTCCTTTTATAAATAAATATTTGAAATTGAGATTTTATGTACATTTCATAAACAAACTCTGATTTCAAAACAAATTTTAAGGGCCTGTTTAAACAGGCTATATGAAATCATGATTTAAATCCGATTGATAGTTGAAATTCTGTTTGAACATGCCATTTAGATTATTTTTTTTAAGTTATATTTTTCTCATAAATATGAAACTCCCATAAGTTGTGAAACCTATCAAAATTTCTCCAATATTTATGCACACTTATCAAATGGCAAATTATTTATGAACGATTAATTAATTTTGTTATATTAAACATGTGTATAAAGTTGAAAATTAAAGAATTATTAAAAAAATTATTCATTTTAAAATAATTTTTTTAAAAAAAGCAGATCAAATGAATTTGAACGGATAAGTATTACAAATCGAATAGACAACATGTAGTGCTTGGGTCATCATTATTTCTTGTGATCTTCTATGAGAATCAAACTTAGATCTATTATTGTGGAAAAAAAATATCTTACTAATATTACATTATTAATCAAAACTTTAGGTTAAATTAAATTAAAGGAGAAGGGCTCAATAATATGTGTTGTTATAAAGCTCATAACTGATATTATCCATTGAAGTAAATCAAGAAAATCTATGGCAACTTTTTTCCAAGATATCATGAACAAATTTCTAGATCTGATTAAATTCCTTATTTCTTTTGGTAAAGGTATATATATAGTATTTCTTTTTCTTTTTCATCTTTAGTAAAACCTTTTATCTTAATTAAGAAGTTTATTTTTATAACTTTGATCACGATATTATTCTCCAGGAAATGATGAGCATGAACAATCAAAGTTGGAAAATGAGGAGGTAACTTTATATATATATATATTCTTGTCGGTAATACAACCTCCCTATTTCGGAGAGGTAGTGATAAAATTTGCGTACTATCTACCTTCTTTATACTCCATTTTGTAAAATTTCATTGAATTTATTGTTGTTGTTCTATTTTTTTTAGTAATAGAAATTCTTTTAGTATTTAATATTTTTTTCTCCTTTCATTAATTTCCTTAATACTTCAAAATTTTTTTGCTTGTGAGTGGAAATATATTTCTATTGAAAGTTAATAATAAATTAGCAAATAAGAAGGTATAATTATAACGAAATTTTTTAGTATTAATAATAATGTCTAAATATTAGTTAAATCAAATACTAAAGTTAAGAGACTTTTACCAAAATGACTCCATTTTAAATATAATTTTGGTAATAAACACTACAAAATAATATTTTCTTAAAACATATTTTCTTGAATAATGACTTCCGTCGTACCAAACACATTATATATGATTTTCATTTTGTTTTAATTTTTTTTTTTTGTATTTATCAGTAAAGAATATAATTTTATTATTATTTCAAAATAACAGGGAGGAGATTTACTAAGGCCAGAAGGAAAAGCAAGACGTTCAAACACCTCCAGGAAAACGTAAACCTCCTCGTTTTCAGACTGGCAATGATATTTCCTAGATGTAAAACAATCAAATTTGTACATATTTGAATATTTTGAAGAATTTTCAAATGTAATTTAATTGACGAGTGAAGTTTGTTTAATTAGTGGTAAGTACCACTACTATCATCAGGTAGATTGAATGTTCGTGTCACGAGAAAGATAGGTGAAAATAGTATTATTGAGCTTGTTAATGGAGGGGGTAAAGAAATAAAATTTGGTTAATGAGTGAAATTTTCTTTAGGGGGGAGGAGGTTTAAAAAAACGTAATTTGGTTGATTTTTTCTAGTGATAAAATACTTTTACTATCAACTGATAGATTAATAAAGCATCCTTTTGAAAGTTTAGTAGCTGCGAGTTTTGTCAAGTTTCAAATTGATTCTGTCTATGATCTGTACTTCTTGCTTTGATGACAATTGTTGGTCGCTTGCTTGATTGAAAGAACTGATAAAGACTGATTTTTAAGTTCCATTGTAAGCCTAAATCGTCATTATTAATTATGTAAATCAATAGACGGTAGGGAATTTTCCATTTCTGTAGAAATTTCGTACCAGAAATAATGATATTTCAATTTTCAAGTATAGTCCCTATAGAATATAAAATATATCGTTTATCATTATCTTCATAATGTATGAAATAAGTGTATACATTCTTATTAGGGTTGTATATTCTAAAGTTACAATTCTATTATATATATTTTTTTAATTCCGTCGAAAATCAATTTTACGGTGAATCCCATTTCGAGGGCAGCTTGGGCAAGCTTTTACACTAGGCTGGAGTTTTCCTTCAATAAAATAGTAAAAAGATTTAGTTATATACCGTGTAATCATAACTTTTATATTATTTAGATTATCTTTACCTTTTATAAATGATACATTATCTTATTCTCAAGACTATAAATTTCACATTTTAAGTAATATTCAAAGTTAATAGAGTCGGAAAAAGATATTAATGAGCACCTCTTAAGCCTCGTACGATCTTACAATTACCAATCTATTCTAGATTAATTTCAAGTCTTAGTTGCATCATTCAACTAGATGAGTAAAGGGAAAGTCAAAAATTTATTTTGCTTCCAGAAATTTATTTGTTCGATTAATTCGAATTTACTTTAGGTACCGACTAGTAGTTAACTGGTGGAGACATGAGAAGAAAATTAAAACAGCATAGGCAAAAATCTAGTCCATTTAGCCTGAACTAAACGTGGGTCAATCAAAACCCAGATCCAATAATCCATTATGAAGCCCAGTGCTTGAATTAGCCCAATTATTATCTACATGTTTAGAGTAGATAAAGAGCCTTTGCACCTAGGAAAAACTACATAAATTGGACCTATTAGGTAAAATATTTATTTAAATTGGATTAAATTTAAACTATTTATTTAAGTTGAATCCATGATCCAAAATATGTACCCGCATGCCTCTTTGTTATATTCACTAAATCACAACTTCTTTATCATTGATTCCATCAGAGTATATCTTTATATATACTCTGATGATAACTATATACTTTGATGGTATCAAGCAGTAATTGAGTAGTCTTTTTACTAAAGCACTGCATGTTATATATACACATATTCTAATGGTATCAAAAAGTAACTGAGTAGTGTTCTCTACCTCTCTTTGATACCATAAGAGTATATATATATACACTCCAATGGTATCAAACAGTAATAGCGAATTACCAAGTAAAAACAGGGGGAGTGTGAAAATAAGGGGATAGTTGCTTATAAATAGTCTTTCTTTTTGGAGTACAAGTATTCTTTTCCCTTGCACCTAATCACTACACAAATATAATATTGTATATATATTATAAAGCATTCTCTCTCTCTCTCTTAAAATTGAAGTTTTTAGATGAATAATCACATACTTTAACATGATATCAGAGTAGGTAGATGTTGTGTGTTCGAATCTCACCGCCACATCTAATTGTCAAGAAATAAAAACCACGTGCTTGACCTATGAAAAAAATCAAAATCAAACGTAAGGGAATATGTTGAAGATAAAATTAAATATATGAAAAAGGGCTAAATTTATCCTTTAACTATTTGAAATAGAGCGCATATACCCTTAAACTATATTCTGGCTCAAAAATACCATTTCCTTCATACTATTGGCTCAAAGAATACCCTTCACGTCATATTATTGGCTCACTTCAACCCTTTTGTTTGACGGAATAAAATGTGGCATCCCATGTGTATTAATTTACCCCACGTAAGATCCTCACATAAGCACCCCACCCTATCCCATCAATTAAAATACCCAAACTCATTCTTGACACTCGTAGTTATGATTTTCTTGACTCCTGTAGTTATGACTGCCATAATTAATTTGCAGCAGTTTTTAAGCAAATTATTAATTGACTATTTAATTTGCTAAACTATAGTTATCATCCAGTAGACATAGCTAATAAAGGATGATAGGTTTAATTATCCAAAATAACAATTAAACAAATGTGCTACTTGATCAAGCAAGTGCTTTTCTAAGAAGAAGATGGGTGCGGTTGGGCCTTGAGTGAGCTGTAGAGCAACATAATCGTACATTCAACGTGATCAATAGATGCTTGGGAAGTAGCTAAAGTGTTCTTCCTAAAGTCATGCCAACAAGCAGGGGTGTCTGACTGCTGCAAATTGTTACGGGAGTTGCTTAAAAACTGCTGCAAATTAATTATGACAGTCATAACTATGGGCGTTAAGGAAACCATAGCTACGAAAATCAAATATGGGTTTGGGTCTTTTAATTGATTGGTGTGATGGAGTGCTTATGTGGAGATCTTATGTGGCGTAAATTAATACACATGAGATGCTACATTTCATTCCGTCAAACAGAGGAGTAGAAGTGAGCCAGTAGTATGATGTGAAGGTATTTTTGAGCCAATAGTATATCGTGAAGGGTATTTTTGAGCCAAAATATAGTTTAAGGGTATATGTGCTTTATTTTGAATAGTTGAAGAGTAGTTTTGGCCCTTTTCCGTTAAATAAATAAAAATATATTTTTTTCTAAGGTGTTTAAAGATATATAGAGCAACACATCTTTATGATATTAGAGCAAGGAGGTCATTATGGGTTCAAGTATTCTCACCGATATCAATTATCAAAAAAGTCTTTTCATGTGTTTGGCCTACGAAAAAATTAGACTCATACTAAAAAGGCGCGTTGTTGAAAACATAATGAAATAAATAAAAGTATATATTGACTAATAGTCTGATAATATTTGAAATTAAATGATCACACACTCCAACACTTCCATAATCTCATTTTATAAACTTAGAAAACTCAACCTTTTCAAGCCACACAATATATATAGAATAAAATAAGAACTACATGTTGAGGATACTTCCATGACATTTAACAATAATATATAAATATTCACCAAGATAAAAAAAAAACTTACGAATAATATTTATGCATTTTAATATTGTATAAAAATTAAACTCTATCTTTATTATTAGTACATCAAAATAGTAAATGGGAGACTTGTAACTGCTGCAATGAAATTAGGATTCAAAATCTAAACTTGCTAGCTAGCTAGTAAATTTTGATCTTTATATATAATCTATATATACTACACGTTGAAATGCGTTAATTTATTCGTGTATTTACTTTTATATATATATATTGATTTTTTTCTCAGTGAAAAATTCTGATTGCATCACTGATTACTTGCTAGCTAGTAAATTGATGATCTCTATATCCAAATAGCATTAGCCTTTAGAAGCAATTGTTTGAGCTTGCCTCTAACATTAAGACTTATAATCTCATTAGAACCACCTACAAATTCTTCTCCAATGAACACTGCTGGCACACTTGATTTACACCCTAGTAATTCAATCAATGCCTTCTCCATTTCCTTCCCATTCAAAAGTTTATCAAGCTCGTAAATTGTAGGATTGGCTCCAAAACCTCGAATTAGGGTTTCGATGCTGTGAGAGATGCAACAAGTGCTTTTGGTGAGAATCACCACCGGACTTTCTGCTCCTAATTTCATCACCATATCCATGTTAATTTAGACCTTGATTAAGAGAAATTATATGGTTTTTACTATATATATATATATATAGCAAGTTGATGTTTTTTTTTTTGTGTGTGTGTGAAGATGTGTAAGTGGAGAAGAAATTTTGTAGCTTGTAGTGAGTTTGAGACTTGACAATTGTTATGAGAAACATGAATTTGTAGAAGGGTATATATAAGGGTTATAGTGGTGGGATATATTGACGATAAACGACAAAATATTAAAAGATTACAAAAAGGACAAGACGGTGGATATGCAAACTATTATTCCTTGAGCATATATTTTTCTACTGCTGTTTACGATTTGGTTTGGATTGATTATTGATTAAAATTAAAATTAAAATTAAAATTAAAATTACATTAATTTAATTAATTTTAAAATTATTAAAATCAAATCAAACTAATAAAAATATACAATCATCGGTTTGATTGTTATCGATTTCGATTTGATTCGATTCGGTTATTCGATTATTAACCATACACAAAAATAAAAGAAACGATTCATTCAAAAGAGAAGAAAAAACAATAACTCATTAAAAATAAATAAATTATCTTCGTGTCATTTTGGATCTTATAATTCTTATACCAGAACTTTAATTATGTTTAACTTCCTGTTTATTTTGTTACATAATCCAATGTACTAAACAAAATAAACTTACTGAATAATGCATAAGTTAATGATATGGTTGTACAAATAAAAGACGTATCATACCTTACTATTTTAAATTAGTATGCTGTATTTTTTGCATTAAAAAGTGTTTATAAAAAACAATATGTTATGTATATAAAATTATAAAAAATTATGTATATAATTTGTAGGTTCGGTTCGGTTATTTCTTCGGATTTTTTTGAACAAAATCAAAACCAAACCAAAGATTATCGTTTTTTTTAAAATGTAAAACTAAACCAAATCAAACCAAATGAAAAATCGTTTTATTTGATCGGTTTGATTTGGTTTTTGGTTTGGATCGGTTTTTAACCAAACCGTGAACACCCCCTATATTTGTCAATGGATCGTACCCTATAATAAATAAAATTAAAGTGTGTTCTTTTTAATAGTTATTCTTCTTTTGTCTCAATTTACGTGATGCATTTTGACTTGATATGGAGTTTAAGCAAAAAAAGAAAGACTTTTGAAATTTGTGGTCTAAAATAAGTCATAAATATTTATGTGGTTATAACCTATAAGTCATTTCATTAAAGGTAAAATGAATATTTTAAAGTTAAGTTGTTACTAAATATAGAAATGTGTCATTCATTTTTGGACTGACTCAAAAAAAAAGCAAGTCATATAAATTGGACAGAGAGAGAATTATTTCTAAAAAGATGATCATACATATTACTATGATATCAAAGTAGATAGATATATCAGACTCTTCTCACAGTCATCTATTATCAAAAATAATTTTCACGTACTTAATTTATCCAAATAATATAATCTAGTTCACACGCACAGAATAATCTATTTAAAAAAACAATATTTTATTGAAAACTTTATGATCCAATCCATAAAAAGAAAATAACGGAAACGAATACACTACAAGGATTATAAAATGATCTCTTTTTTTTTATTATTGTCTTACAATCCAATATTATTCTCTTATTCTTTTTCAACCCTATAAAACATATAGGCATCTTAATTTTGATTTGGGGAAATGAAATCTGAGATATCGATCGATCCATGATGACTATGACAGAAGGCAGGACGATGAAAGCTAATTACAGAGAAAGACGTACGACTTACATAATATTGACATTTAATTGTTAAAGAAAGACGACATATGATACATTAGATAAAAAGTGAAAAATTTGTAAAATATATATATAACATAAATTCACATAGTAAACATATTTTAAACTCGATGATCACTAAACTATAAGATTTGTTGAATCAAAATAAATAATACATGACATGAAGTTGGATTGTGATAATGTCCTAAAACATATACTTTTGCATGAAATCCATAATATTATCCGTACTACTGAAGAGGTTTCTAGATAACTCTTACAACTTTACTATTGACTTTTGCTTTAGTTATTAGCTGGACATAATTGGAATAAATTCTTGTCAAATATTCCAAACATTAAATCACGTGATGAGGAAAATAGAGTGTATACTGCATCGATCTCCTTATCGTAAAAGTGAAATTAGGTCCTTGAGCTAGAAAATATAAAGGGTCTGTTGCAACTTCGAAAGGTCATATATAATATGTTATTAGCAAATAAAGGATATATACAAGCAAGTCATGACTTTCGTTAACAGGGAAAGTCACGAATATATACAGTTCGATCAAGTAATTTATTGATATGACTAAAATATACACAATATATATAATGATAATGTCTATGTTGGGTAGAAGTATGTATAAATGTATATTTAGTAAAAATATACGAAATTTATATATTTTATAAACTAATTGGTCAAAGTGTTTAGATTTACCCTGCCCGTCCTTTTGTTGTTCATCAAGTGTTAAAAGGCAAATAAATTAGGGAAATGATGTTGCAAAACTGTCCCACTTACTGTTAGAAGGGTTAGGTTCATTTAGGTTTCATTTGTGTGCACTTAATAGAGGTCCGAATTCTGAATTTGAATGGTTCAGACATTAGACCATTAATTGAATTTGTTTTCATTAAGATTTAAAGTACTATTTAATTGGTCTGAATAGGTCTTAATCATTAAGAACTAGAATAGAGTCTTAATATCTTAAGAGATATTCTTATATTGATAATATTGATCATCACATTATCGAGAATCACCAGCCATCACCAGTAACAACCTTTACCATCACGACCGTTACCATCACAATCACTATTGTCTACCACCATTATCATCGTCTACCACCAACCACCTCTATCATCACAACCACCATCACTGCTAACCACTACTGTCAATTGCTACCATGCACGCTTATCGATCTCGTTCATCATTATAACTATATCCATTATCGACAACACTCTGGTCTCTGTAGTTTCCGCCACCTCCATCACTACTACAACTATTACAGTCAATTCTTACTAACAATATACTCCGCCATCACAATTATAGCACCAACGTCAACTATCATCATACATTTTTCGGTCACCACCTCCGCCACTACTATCAACCATTACCATTATTGTGGTCAATCTTTATTGCCAACCACCTTCATCATCATACCTAGCACGACTTTCAACTACCACAAACACATCATCAACCACCACACATTTTTCAGTCACCACTACCAACTACTAATATTAGCCAATTTCATCACCAACACCACTACCAATCATCACCATTATGACAGTCACCACAATACCAATTACCTCCACCCTCACAACTATCATCAACAACAACTATTAGCATCACCACCATCATTATAAACTATCTCCATCATCACTAGCAAGCATAAGAGTTTCATTTTTTACAATCAAATAATGATTTTATTTTATTACTTTTTACTATTTAATGTATTTTTATTATGTACATATAAATAATTTTTGTACATTCAGATGTTAAAAAATAAACAGTTTTAATCATTCAGTGTTCAAATTTTAAAACAACATCTTAATCATTCAGATGTGCATTCATATTCAGACGACCAAATGTTAATAAAAACAAATGAGGCCTTAGCCCACTTGTATATTTATGTGTAGCTGGGTCTTTTACTTTTATCCATTATCAATATTAATTTTTTTTTCTATTTTCCCACTAGAATTTCTCACCAAAAAATGTTCACGGGCTATTTTCACAAATATTTTGATTGAATAGATGAGAAAAGAAAAATAGTAATGTTTCACATGAAAAAATTAGGAAGTTTCCAACTGTTAATTCAGTGAGAATTTGTTTTCTAATATACCATGCATTTTTCTAATGAGTTGGTTAATTCGTTAAGATATGAGTGGGAAAATCATGTTTTATAACACAATTTTTTATTAATATGCGGTGATCTTTTTTCTAGTACTGTATTTAGTAACTTGCTCCATTGTAATTTAATTGGTTTATTTTCATTTTCTCACAATGATGTCACACATCATCTCTCAAACTTAAGATGAACCCTAATTTTCATTATCATTTCCTCAAAATTTCGTTTACACCTACTATATGTAATAATAATTGAGAAATTTTCGCATATAGCCACTCAAAAATATCTTAATTATACTCCATCATTATTTTTCCCATTGTATTTCTACTATTTTGACTATATATATTTTTGTATTAGTCCGTTTTTCCCAACAGATTGCTAATTACAATTCATAGCTATAGTTATAGCAACGTTTGTATAATTTGCGCATTGTTTGTATATGTTTGTATAATTCGCTATACAATTCACATTTTTGTATAGTGTTTGTATATTTCACTATACAATTCATGCACTACGTTTGTATAATTCACTACACAATTTGTAGTATTTGTATATTTATCTATACAATTCAATTCGCGCACAATATTTGTATAATCATGCACATCATTTTTATAAATCACGCGAATTATACAAAACTCAAATTGTATTCGTGCACAACATTTGTATAATCGCGCACAACATATTTATATGATTGCGCGAATTATACAAAACTCAAACTGTAATTGCAGTTAGATGTTTGCCGCGAGCCGTAATTAATTCAAACTATAGCTATATTAGTTAATTAACTAGTATATATTTGTCTATTCGCATAATTTTTTCATAATAATTTGGTTAGGTTTGGAAATGAGACTGTATTCCTGTGAAATGACACTCTTTCATCATAATATTATAATGTTTAGGTAGGTTAAAATTTTAGTTTTATATATATATATATATATATATATATATATATATATATGCGTTGACTCTCCTTACTTTTTATGTGTCTAGCTATATATATATATATATATATATATATACACTAAGTAAAATTTTTGACTCCGACGAAATTTGTGGTACAACAAAACTCATATTACGTACCATTGAAAACGGCCATTGAAGATCTAAAATTTGATGGATTTTATTTTTAAAACTAATTAAAGTTCATATAATATTCTTTGTACATGGTTGAAATCCGCTAGAACATAGATAGGGACATAATTCAGATCTATGTAACTTCTTTTTGATAAAATTTGATGCTACTTGATAAGAAGTATTTTGTCATTTTATATTAAAGTTTAACGAGATCGATTCCTAGCGTCCTTGTATGCCTTTATGCTCCTAAAATTTTCTATTCCCTCCCTTTTGTGCCAAAGAATGAACAGCTAAGTTCCAAAAGAGATCTCGCCGTAAATATAGGTGGAGTTAGAATTTTTAGTTTATGAATTTTAAAATATACTGTAAAATTTTATTTAAGTGGAGAAATTGAGAGATATAAAGTAAGGTTAGTGGCAATAGGATTCACACAAATCAGAGGAATAAATTATGACGAGACCCTTTCAACAGAGGCAAATGCCGTCCAATGGCGAAGTAAAAAATCCCTTTAAATTAAAGGTGTTCAAAAATTAATAGAGTATGTATTGCACAAATTTATGACCTATATACTTTGTATAATTTTCTATATATACAGTGTAATTTGATGAATAGTGTTCAATTGAACACCCATCAATGTATGTGGCTATGCTACTACAAAGTAGGGTTGTTCAAAATCGAACCAAAACAGATAACCCAAACTAAAAAACAACTATTGGCTTATCAATAATGTGAGTTATTGATTTAGCGATTTTGATAACGATTTTGACTTTTTTATTATCGGGTTATCGGTTCTTCACAGTTTTAGGTTTTTTCTTAACGGGTTAACCGATAACCCGATAGTAATTTAAATAATTATATTTATACCATTTGGTAGATAAACTCCTTAACGTAGAGTTTAGTTTCATACTTTTATTTCTGACTGTCTTAAACTCTCAGTTATTGTACAATGTGATAGTATTTGCTTTCAAGCAAGATGCAATCTGTCAACACATGTGCATGGTTCATTTGGTGGTGCATCAAAAAAGGAGTAATTAATTACCATTGTAAAAGCATACTTTTATCATAAGTACATTAATAAATAAATAAATAAAATAAAATAAGTACTATATAATTTAATCTGTGTCTTGCATTTTGTTATGATGCATATTGGATAGGACTACTAAATATGAACTATACTTTGGGACGAATATTATATAGACTTACTAGCTAGCTAGTAATTAATTGATGTCAATATTTATTCTGCTTATTCGTGTATTTACTTTTATATACATGTATTGAATTCGATCCCTAGTGAAAAATTTTGATTTCGCCCTTGATGATCTCTATATCCAAATAGCATTCGCCTTTAGAAGCAGTTGTTTTACACCCTAGCTTGCCTCTAACATTAAGACTCATAATCTCATTAGAACCACCAACAAACTTTTCTCCAATGAACACTGATGGCACACTTGATTTACACCCTAGTAATTCAACCAATGCCTTCTCCATTTCTTTTCCATTTGAAACTAATTTATCGAGCTCGTAAATCGTAGGATTTGCTCCAAAACTCGAATTAAGGTTTCGATGCTATGATATCCAACAAGTGCTTTTGCTAAAAATCACCACTGGACTTTCTGCTCCCAACTTCATCACCACATCCATTTTTTAGACCTCAAAAGATGGGTGATGGCTAAAAATGACCTTAATATTTATTGAAAGAATAGAAATTGTGAGAGTTTGTGTAGAGATATAAAAGATTATGTGTTAGCGTTTGAGACTTGATGTAATGACCCGTTAGGTCATTTCGAGAACGAGTTCTCCTCCTCTCATAAAAGATTCTTTTCATAAATTTTTAATGGATTATTTGGATTATTCGATAACTACGATTATTTAGTTGAGGAGTAACTTTAGATAACTAATTTAATTAAAGGACTAAATTGATAATTTAGTTAATATATTATACCACTTATTTCATAATTATTAAAATAAGTTAATAGGATTTGTCACTTTTAATTCTTAATTAATGAAGAAAAGAAAGAGAAGGGAGAATAGATGAGAACAATCTGCGGCGTCGAATGAACTGCAAAGGGGGACGAAGCACTTATTCATGTAAGAGCTAATTAAAGCTCCAATTCTTTCAATTTTTAGGATACTACTATACATATATTATCAGTATAATAACATTAATAGAGAAAAGTGGCTTAAGGCATTCATGTTTCTGTATAAAAAAAAAAAAAAAAAAAAACTTGTTAGAATAGGGCAAACCACATTGTAGTCACAGTAAGATAATGATGACACGTAGTGCAAAGTATAATGATAGTGTTCTATGATGTGTTAGTTATAAGGGATATTATATTATGATGGATTGGTATAGTATAGGTCAATTTTGACCAGTGGTTCATCATCAAGGGTTACTGGTGGTGGGTTTTCATTTCTAGTTGAATTATTTTTATCTTTTATCACATTATAATTCAAGTTTTGATATATTGAGATAAGTAATTAAATAATAGGATAGTGTATTATACAAACATAATTAGATTTATGTTATTGGGGGAATTGAGGTTTAACCTTAGTTTTAAAATTCAGAAAATATGGGAGTTGACATGTTAAGTGGCATCAAGATTAGTAACGTGTTTATAGATTTGCATGAATTTTTGGGTCTAAGCTAGACATATGGTAATATGGGTATTGTTAGTTTCGAAATCTTATTGTGGTTATTTATTTGATTAGATTATACTTATTTGGAGGCCCAACGAAAAGGGAAGGCTTAAATCCCGAAGTAATTGCTTGATTATTTGAGGCAAGTGAATTTTTAAACCTCAGTTTAAGCTTGTAGATGCTTGTATTTCCTTGTTATGTGCACTGAGCGTAATGAGAATTGGACTGAATTATTGACTGTATGATTGACCTAAAAAATGGAGATGAGGGGTATAAAATGGCGATCTAATGACATGTATTGGTGGAATTGATGTGATGAGATTATGAATTTATTTTGGACATATGAAACGACTATGTTGATATGAGATAGAAAAAATTATTTTTGTTGTCATGTTATTATCGTGAATCATATGAACATGAATTGATTGCATTGGTTCTGACATACTGTGCTGAGACTGAAAATGATATGAAACAAAGGGGTCGATGTCACGACCCAAATTCGGGTGTGATGGCACTCATCTCAACCCACCGAGACAAGTCAGCCTAAAACTCAACGAAAAGTAAATGCGGAAGTAATTGAGATAAAATAAGGTTTAAATTAGTCAAAAACAAATAAATAATCTCCAAAATCCCCCAAGACTGGTTGTCACGTATACAAGCCACTAATAAATTACCGAAGTACGAAAGAAAATATAGTCACAATGTCTTTGTCACTAGAGTAGGACTAAAACATAATAAAAGAGTAAGAGGTGTCCGCTAGATGGATGTAACAGCTACCTCAACACTCGAAATTGATAACCTCGGCTGTAGTGGAAAACAGTATAAGATCAAGCAGGTCTGGGCTCACAACCTACACAAGTGTGGAAGCAAGGGGTGAGTACCAAACAACACGGTACTCAGCAAGTGGATAACTAAAACTAAGCAAAGCTTAATAGATACAAGTACTCCTGTCCTCCCAACCGAACCTCCTTAACTACAACCTGCATAAAATCAGCCCAACTCTACAATTGTACAATAATAACAGTAATACAGTCCACAAATATTCATCAATAGTCTCGTCAATGAATCATACCAAGTCAAGTTCAGCACACAGAGCAATATGGGGGTAAACACAAAGTCACAAATATCAGAAAGGTGCAATGCAGTGCAATAAAATGATGCATGTCTGTCCTATCGGTACACATCCGCTGAATCACAGTCCGAAACCCATGGGGGACATTTCTGTCCATCTAACCTGCCACGGAGCGTGTGGCCCGTCCCCTCAACATATATATCTTGCCACGGAGCGTGTGGCCCAACCCCTTTTGTTTCATAATACCTACCACGGAGCGTGTGGCCCGTCCCCTCAACATATATATCTTGCCACGGAGCGTGTGGCCCGACCCCTTTTGTTTCATAGCATTTTCAATCTTAACACAATATGTCAAAACCAACGCAATCAATTCATGTTCATATAATTCACGATAATAATATGACAACAACAATAATTTTTCCTATCTCACATAAACATAGTCATTTTACATGTCCAAAATCACAACATATCAATTCCACCAATATATGTCATTAGATCACCATTTTATATCCCTCATCTCCATTTTTAAGGTCAATCATACAGTCAATAACCCAGTCCAATTCTCATTACTCCCTAGTATATATGACACGGAAATACAAGCATCTATAAGCTTAAACTGAGGTTTAGAAATTCACTTGCCTTAATTAATCAAGCAATTACACCGGTACTTGAGCCTTCCCTTTTCGTTGGGTCTCCAAATCAATGTAATCTAGTCAAATAAATAACCACAATAAGATTTTGAAACTAACAACACTCATATTATTATATGTCTAGCCTAGACCCAAAACCTACTCAAATCTATAATCAAGTTCTTAATGTTGACGTCAAATAACATGTCAACTCTCATATTTCCAAATTTTAAGCCTAGGGTTAGGTTCTAATTTCCCCAATATTATAAATTTAATGTAATTCATAAAATATAATATACCTAATATTTAATTATCTATTTTAATATATCAAAATTCAGGAACTAACTCATTCTATGTCATTGAAGTCAAATCTGAAATTTTCTTTCCGATTATGTTCACTCATGATAAAATAAACTCACATGTCAAATTTCAGCTAAAACGGATCGTTATTCGACTCCCAAATCAAGATTTTATATGAAGAACCCTAGGGTCATATTTTCTTATTTCAACATTGTTTCTCCACCAATATACCCTAAAAATATATTCATAATCACATGAAAATTTAATGAAAAGGATGAGAATAATTACCTTGACGCTTTGGAATGAAAATCCCTATTTTTCTCTTCTCCTTTATTTTTCTTTTCCCCTTTCTTTTCTTTCTTCCTCCGTATTTTTTTTTTCTTATTTCTGCGGGTTTTTGTTTTCTTGTTTGCCGCTGCACATCTGATGGCTTAATGCCATCAGATTGTGTATATATATATAATTTATTATTATTATTATTATTATTATTATTATTATTATTATTTATTCCCTTCTTTTTCTTTTCTAAATTAATTATGTACTAAAATGACAAACCCTACTAACCTAATTTATTAAATATAAGAAAAGTGGTATAAGTATTAAATAAATTAACACTTTAGCCCATCAATTAAATTAATTATTTAAAATCACCCATCAATTAATTAAATGAAGTTATCGAATAGTCTAAAATTTACAATTTAAATGTACGGAATGAGTCTTTTATGAAGGAAAGAAGACTCGTTCTCAAAATGACCTAACGGGTCATTACATTATCCACCACTAAAAATCATGTTCGTCCTCGAACATAAAGAAGGAAAAGAAAGAATATCCGATGTTACCTAAAGCTTGAGTTATTATATTCTAGAGTCGGTGTTCATCCCTCCAAGTGAGATCCTCCTTAAGACCATTCCATCAAGATCAACTACTAAGAACTGAATTTTTGAATCAAACCTTGGTAGATTTATTAATCAGGAGTGATTACCAAGACACAAACTAACCCATGAATTCCATTTGAATCGAAACCTATTGAATCATAGCACAACCACCAAGGCGAGTCTTTTCTCACATACTTACGATGAAGTTCTAAATTAATATCGGCTACAACCAGAAGTGAACTTGAACAACCACCATATACTCATAATGTGCAAACCATCGCAGGTTTTGTCAAGATTCCATTCTCACTATCAAAGCTTCCCACGATCTTAAGCTATACAAATCTGATCTTTAGATATTAGGTACTCATTACTGGAGAATATGATTTATCTAACCCAAAGAATGAAATGATTGAATACCCTCTTAGCGAGCGATACACCCAAGCATACAAAATTTCTAATAACACTATCGAATATGGTAGATCAGTAGTTGTGATTGTAAACAATCCTTAAGAGCGATAACACTAGACTCATTGGCCGCCCACATTCTACCATACATAGCCAGAACGAGACCCCGACGAGAGTTGAACCTTAAGACTGTCGGACAACTATAAGTATTCATGGTAGCTCTTCTACAAATTCTTATAAAAAGAATTATGCATGAAAAATCACTATTATAATTCAACAATCCCTTACAACACCAAATCTATCATAACTGAAATAGCCAAGTTTGGAAAAGCATCCTACCCTATCAAAAGAATTCGCAGAATCGGTACACCGATCAACCACTAGAGATCCATCCACCGAAGTAGAAACACTTGTGGGCATAAGGAGCGAATCATACTTCAAATCATGTCCGAAATAAAATAGGTAGTTATATAAGAATGTACGAAATCAAGATCAAATAACACAAGATACTTCTCCCATAATACTTATATCAAACATTTTCATTCATCTGACTCCATCACTTTGATTTTTTTGCTATCCACAATCAACCAGTTTGTTCCCCATACCAAAACTTAGAGAAATTCTTGGTCACCTGATTAATTCTACATACTATGAGCACATAGCCTCTATTTACCCTCTAGTGCCTATGTAACGCATCACAATAGTTCGTATAACCCATCAACAGAGTAGTATCAATCCAATTTGATATCCTTAATAACCACGAAGAACTATATCTCATCTCGTAGTGCATTCATAAGTCACCTACCATAATTTGAGAGTCTAACCTTACATAAATCACATAATCTTCGATACCTCACTATTTGTCATTCAAATCAAAACCAAACCTTAAGAAAAGTCGTTGTTACATCCCTCATAAGTCTGTGTCAAACCAATCGACATTGTATAGTCATAACTGAACACAAGGGCAAAAATTCGTACAATCTTCAACTTTGAACTAAAGATCTACACATGATGTCTTATTTTCTTATCATTTCTTAGATGCTTTCCATGAAGCAAATTTCAAATACCTTGAACTATTTAATATACTAGACTCTTATTCCTTTTGCTAACTCATTTACCAATCTTATTCTTTTGAATCAAAACTTTAAGTGAAGCCCTTTCTTAGGCCTTTTAATGATCAAAAGCAATAAACTCTACAATTCAAACCCTGCACAAGTTCTTTCAACTGCTCAGTACCCCATGTGATTGATCAATTTTCATCTTGTCGATCTATACTTTAACGAAATCTACCGCCATAATGTAGACTTAAAATGAACAACTTGAATTTCGAATTTCATCCATGTAACCCAATCCCATTATCTATCAATATTAGCTCATACATTGAAGATCTTTATAAATTCACGCATCTTAGCTATCATTGATCACCTCTCCATTAATCTTATTGTATACTTCATTAAAATTTAATTATACCAGTTACCAAACTCGAAACCACAAAAAAACTTATTACCACACTCGAGTCAAATGCCTATAGAGTTATTTCTCAAATCTTATCCAATAATTGTTAACCCATATGAATAACACATAACACTGCCACCATAAACAGAGCAAAATAAACATATATATCTTGCCACGGAGCGTGTGGCCCGACCCCTCAACATATATGTCCATGTAACCTGCCACGGAGCGTGTGGCCCGTCCCCTCAACATATATATCTTGCCACGGAGCGTGTGGCCCGACCCCTTTTGTTTCATAGCATTTTCAATCTTAACACAATATGTCAAAACCAACGCAATCAATTCATGTTCATATAATTCACGATAATAATATGACAACAACAATAATTTTTCCTATCTCACATAAACATAGTCATTTTACATGTCCAAAATCACAACATATCAATTCCACCAATATATGTCATTAGATCACCATTTTATATCCCTCATCTCCATTTTTAAGGTCAATCATACAGTCAATAACCCAGTCCAATTCTCATTACTCCCTAGTATATATGACACGGAAATACAAGCATCTATAAGCTTAAACTGAGGTTTAGAAATTCACTTGCCTTAATTAATCAAGCAATTACACCGGTACTTGAGCCTTCCCTTTTCGTTGGGTCTCCAAATCAATGTAATCTAGTCAAATAAATAACCACAATAAGATTTTGAAACTAACAACACTCATATTATTATATGTCTAGCCTAGACCCAAAACCTACTCAAATCTATAATCAAGTTCTTAATGTTGACGTCAAATAACATGTCAACTCTCATATTTCCAAATTTTAAGCCTAGGGTTAGGTTCTAATTTCCCCAATATTATAAATTTAATGTAATTCATAAAATATAATATACCTAATATTTAATTATCTATTTTAATATATCAAAATTCAGGAACTAACTCATTCTATGTCATTGAAGTCAAATCTGAAATTTTCTTTCCGATTATGTTCACTCATGATAAAATAAACTCACATGTCAAATTTCAGCTAAAACGGATCGTTATTCGACTCCCAAATCAAGATTTTATATGAAGAACCCTAGGGTCATATTTTCTTATTTCAACATTGTTTCTCCACCAATATACCCTAAAAATATATTCATAATCACATGAAAATTTAATGAAAAGGATGAGAATAATTACCTTGACGCTTTGGAATGAAAATCCCTATTTTTCTCTTCTCCTTTATTTTTCTTTTCCCCTTTCTTTTCTTTCTTCCTCCGTATTTTTTTTTTCTTATTTCTGCGGGTTTTTGTTTTCTTGTTTGCCGCTGCACATCTGATGGCTTAATGCCATCAGATTGTGTATATATATATAATTTATTATTATTATTATTATTATTATTATTATTATTATTATTTATTCCCTTCTTTTTCTTTTCTAAATTAATTATGTACTAAAATGACAAACCCTACTAACCTAATTTATTAAATATAAGAAAAGTGGTATAAGTATTAAATAAATTAACACTTTAGCCTATCAATTAAATTAATTATTTAAAATCACCCATCAATTAATTAAATGAAGTTATCGAATAGTCTAAAATTTACAATTTAAATGTACGGAATGAGTCTTTTATGAAGGAAAGAAGACTCGTTCTCAAAATGACCTAACGGGTCATTACAGTCGAGCCACATGCTCCATGACAGGTATTATAAAACAAAGGGATCGGGCTACACGCTCCGTGGCGGGATATGTATATTGAGGGGACGGGTCACACGCTCTATGGTAGATAACGTGGACAGAAATGTCCTCCATAGGTTCCGAACTGTAATTCAGCAGATTTGTACTGATAGGACAGACATGCATCATCTCATTGCATTGCTGGCATTTTGTTGATATTTGTGAATTCATGTTTACCACTTATTGCTCTGTATATGTTGAATTTGACTTGATATGATTCACTTGATGAGACTACTGATGAGTATTCGTAGACTGTATTATTATTATTTTATAGAGTGTAGAGTTGGGTTGGTTTTATGCAGGTTGTAGTTAAAGAGGTTCGTTTGGAATGACAGGAGTATTTGTATCTATTGAGCTTTGCTTAATTTTAGTTATCCACTTACTGAGTACCGTGTTGTTTGGTACTCACCCCTTGCTTCTACACTTGTGTAGGTTGTGAGCCCGAACCTGCTTGATCTCTTAGTGTTTTCTACCACATCCGAGGCTATCATCTCGAGTGTTGAGGTAGCTGTTATATCCATCTAACGGACACCTCTTGCTCTTTTAATATTTTTTAGTTCTATTCTAGAGACAAAGACGTTGTGACTGTATTTTCTTTCATACTTCGGTAATGTATTAGTGGCTTGTACACCTGACAATCAATCTTGGAGAAGTTTGAGTTTGTTTTACGTGTTTTCAGTTAAGTTAAATTTTGATTCATTTCTTTTTCTTTCATATCTACTTTCCGTTGAGTATTAAACTGACTAGTCTCGATGGATTGAGATGAGTGTCATCATAACCGTGTTTGGATCGTGACACTTGACTTGCTATGAAAAAATTGAACTTGTAGAAAGTTTTATATATAAGGTTTAAAGTGGTGGGATAATGAACAGAAAAAAATAAAAGATTACACAATTCCAAAAGAACAATGCAAAGTCGGTGGATATATATGCAAATTATTCCTTGATCATTTGCTGATACAAAGGCTTTTCACTTGTAATTGCTTTGAAGTCATAATATTTTCCTAGTACAAGTAGAAAAAGAAGCCCACCCCCATCCCTCCCCCACGACCCTAATCTTGATCCTAATTTTATAGTGTCTGAATAGATTATATACAATATTTTTGAGATATCAATTTTTATTTGCTTATCAAATATCGTAGTACGAAATTAAATCACTTATTATTTTTTAAAAAAATATTTGTTTCGTTGATACCAAATACACCCTTAGAAACATTTTTTGAGTTTTTCATATTTGATTGATAAAAAAACATTTATATTTATAAAAATCAAGTGCCACCTTTTATGAAGGCCTGATCACATAAATGTCATTTCATGCTAATTGTCTTCTTGACTTCTCAACCCTTAATACTCCTACCCTACATCCTCAAACCCCCACTTCCATCCCCACCCCCAACCCCACAACCCACCTCAATAATCATAGTAATTTTCTAATTATATGTGTGAAATAATATTTCTGATACTTATTAATAACTAACCAAAAAATTAATTTAAAATCACTTATTTTGTTTTTAGAAAAACGTATTCCTTCATACCAAACATGCCCTAAGGAGAAATCTAGATAATTCTCCAAACTGTTCTTTCGATGATAAATTGACTTTACTTTAGATGGATATTGGAATAAATGCTTTTCAAATATTCCAAACAGCAAATCACATAACAATGAAGGGAAAAAAAAAAGAGTACTACTAATTACTGTGTGTTCTTATCATCAAGCAAGAAGAGAAAATGGTCGGTTTGCTACTTCGAAAGGCCATATATATGATTAGATCTCAATCTTTTTCTTCCGTATAGAGATCAGATACTCCATTTGTTTCAATTTATTTGTGTTACGTTCTTTTTTGATTCGTTTTAAAATAAATAATTTTTTATTTCTTTTGATAATAACTCTTTAAGTCTAACATTTTACGTGACATATTTAAAATCACCATATTAAATAACATTTTTCTAGATTCTACGTAATTTTATTATAGGGAGAGCAAGAAGAAGTGGCCATGTGTGTTTTTCGTGTGCGCACAGGGAACACTCCTGTGCGAACCAAAGGCACAGCACACTTATCTTAATTTGTGCCAAGGCTAACATCTTGTAGATAAGTTGATGTTCTTTTTAATTAAATTCAAATTTTATTATAATAACAATATTATTATAATGGTCTGATTTTCTTCATATATAATTAATTTTTGAGAAAATTAAATTTATGCCCATAAAAAAAAATTACAAACAAATATCTCTTTATAATTCATTCCCCCAAAGCATGCAACTCGCCACTTTCCTTCCTTCTCTCCAAAGCAGGAGACCTTCATGATACCATCACAATATCAATATATACTAACATGGTATCATTAAAGCTTGCTTCAATTCGTAATGATACCACCGCAATATATATATGTATTGTCATGCTATCATTGATGTCTACTTCAATCCTTCAGCAACATTTCCATGATACCATCATGTCACGCTCCAATTTAGGATCGTGACCGGCGCTAAGGGAGAGAATCCCAAAGCAAGCCTTACCAGAATTCTACAGAAAATCGGACAAAGTTTCTTTTGTTTTTGGGCCTATCCTGAAATTTTTTCCTGTCTCAGAAATCAACAACTAACAACAACATTAAAACAAGGCACCACATATATCAATAAACCAACCGCTACGCAGTAATACCAATTCATCTCCAAATACGAAAAATAAGTTTAACACTAGTCACATGACTATAATACGAATGAATAATCATGACTCTACTAGAGAAAGGACAAATGGAGCGACTCTAAGAGTTTTTAAAAGAAAAAGAACCAAAATAACTCAATATCTTCTTGCCACGCGAACCAATGCGGGGCTCACTAGATACTATAAATTTGCGCTCTCTAGTTAATGGAATCCTCGACAATGCCACCTGAATTCTCTGTACAAACATTTAGTGGGGAGTGAGACACTAGCTCAATGAGTAATAACACTTGACCATAACCGTTTTAATAAGGAAAAATCAGAAAACATACTAGTACGATAATCAAAATCATGTAATATAAATGCCTTTTCGAATCAAAATGATGACAATATTCAAATCTTATTTGCCTCATGTAAGCAAAATCAATGTAAACATATAGTAATAAATCCAATAAACACTTTCATATCAAATCTTATATTTTGGAGGTTTCCAAGAATGAATCATGTAATCGGTGTGGCCCCTCATAAAGGAGTCAAATATTCATATCAGTAGATCTCTTCTCGAAGGATATCGGTAACGGTATGCTAGTTCTACCTTCTCACTAGCGAGGGCTATATCGGTAATCTGTAAATACAAGGTGCACCAGGTCTAACGAATCCACCGTTAGGTACGGGATCCATCAAGGTCTACTCCCACTTATACTTTTCTTTATAACTAGTAGAAGCATTTTTCAAATATTACAAGACATTCAAGTTCGTATCAAATCACATTATTTAAAACTTAAACCATAAAAATATATATCAAGATACTTTCTTTCAAGTAAATAGCAAACCCTTTCCATAGTGGTAAATCGTATTTCAATTAACAATAAACAAGTTTTATATAAGTGAGAGCATCTCACATAACCCTTTCAATATCATATTAAGTAAAAGACTTGTCCTATATGGTAACACATTCGCTTTATAAACTTTGTATAAATCATGAGAATTATATAACTGCAAGTTGTGCCAAGATTACTACTCACAATACTCGTATCAAATTACCAAGCTTGTCACTTCAAGCAATCCGTAGGACTTCCTTCAATCAATCTATAATCATATCACAATATTCTCGTGTTACTTCCTTTGTTTAGTCTATTTCATACTAAATCTAGAGTACCCAATCCTTTTTAGACTTTCTATTGCCTGCTAAGTAGATGGATTATATATATCCAGGCCTTGAGTAGTTTAATCAGTACAATAACCCCATAATTTATGCTAATTTACCCATTTTATTCATCTATCGGTAATCCAAAGCAATCTTTATTGTCCAGTTACTCATCTCTTGTCACTAAATTTCAACACCTAAAGTAAATTACCTAGAGTAAGAGTCTTGGCAAGGTCGTAGATGAACATTAGAACAAATATTTACATCGAATCTTGAGAATTTAACAATTTCTCTATCTCTTTAATCTATATTTTCTTAAACTCTCCACCTCAATTCTATAGCCATGGAATCAATAAATCGAAGCTATAACTAAGTTTGGAAACTTACCTTCTTCTGCTTCTCTCCTTAGTTTCGAATCTAACCTTTTAACTTTTTTTTTACTCTTCTTCGTTAGTCTACCGGAAAGCAGAGTCAGCAACTTGTATTTTTTTTTCTTCCAGTTGTGCGCAAACTTTTTTTTCCCCTTAATTCCTATTTTTGTTTTGCATTTGTAGCAGTGTTGCCTCTATCTGTTTTGGGCTTTAGCCCATTCACCTTATATTGTTTTTGGTAAAGCTAATAACAAATGTGCCGTTAATATTAGGGGTATTACATTCTCCCCACGTTAAGAAATTTGGTCCCCGAATTTAAATAAGTGTATAGCTGTGGGAGAAAACAAGTGAGGATACTTGACTCGCATGTCATTCTCTGATTCCCAAGTAGCATTTTTAACGGTGTGATTTCTCCAGAAGACTTTTACGGACACAATTTCTCTTGATCTTAACCTTCTTACTTGTCTGTCGACAATAGCCATTGGTTCCTCTTCATACGTTAAATTCTTATCAATCTGAACAGTCGGTGCCTCAAGAACGTGAGAGGGGTCCGATATATATCTTCTTAACATAGAAACATGGAATACTGGATGGATGAAAGACATATCAGGAGGAAATGCCAAATGATACGCATATCTTCTTAACATAGAAACAGTCGGTGCCATAGCTTTCTGTACCAAGTAAGGTCCCAACACATTAGCCTCTCCAACTTCAAACCACCCTATAGGAGAACGACATCGCCTACCATATAAGGCTTCATATGGTGCCATCTAAATGCTTGATTGAATGTTATTATTATAGACAAATTCAGCTAAGGCAAGTAAGCATCCCAACTACCTCCAAAATCAAGGATGCAAGCTCTCAGCATATCCTCTAAGATTTGTATGGTGCGTTCAGACTGTCCTTCTGTCTGTGGATGAAATGTAGTGCTAAGATCTACTCTCGTACCTAATGCTTCTTGGAAAGATCTCTAAAAATGTGAAGTGAATTGTGACCTTCTATCAGAGATGATGGATATCAGAACTCCGTGAAGTCGAACAATTTCATTCATAAAGATCTGGGCATATCTCATTCCACTAGTAGTCTTTATCGATAAGAAGTGTGTTGATTTTGTTAGTCGGTATACAATCATCCATACAGATTCATAACCCCTAAGGGTTCATGGTGGACCAACCACAAAATCCATAGTAACTCTTTTCCATTTCCACTCTGGAATTTGGATCTCCTGTAGTAATCCTGTGGGTCTTTGATGCTCTACTTTAATCTTTTGACAAGTCAAACAGCTAGAAACAAAGTTAGCAACATCTTTCTTCAAACCTTTCCACCAATACAATTGCTTCAGGTCGTGATACATTTTAGTGGAATTAGGGTGTATAGTGTATCTGGAGTTGTGAGCTTCCTCGAGAATAACTCGTCTTAACCTACCCATGTCTGGTACACATAATTGATTTCCTAGTCGAAGCATACCATCACTATCAACAGTCATCTTCTTACTTTTATCAGCTATGACCTCTCGATATCTGCAAAGTTGCCCATCCTCATATTGAGTAGCCTTAATGCGCTCTACTAATGAAGATTTAGCTTGCACACATGCTAGTAATGTCCCTGAATTTCCCACGCTGATTCTAACACCTGAGCCTTCAAGTTTTTGTATATCCTTTGCCAACTATCTCTTTTTAAGAGCTATATGTGCTAAACTGCCCATAGATTTTCTGTTCAAAGCATCAGCCACAACATTGGCCTTTCCAGGATGATATAAAATAACACAATCATAATCCTTAGGTAGCTCCATCCACCGACGTTGTCAAAGGTTTAGATCTTTCTGCTGAAAAATATACTTTAAGCTCTTATGGTAGGTATATATCTCGCAAGTCTCGACGTATAAATAATATATCAAAATATTAAGAGCAAATATCACTACGGCTATCTCCAAATCATGTGTAGGATAGTTCTTCTCATGCTTCTTCAACTGCCTTGAAGCATAAGCAATAACACGACCATTTTGCATAAGAACACATCCTAATCCCACTCTAGATGCATCACAATATACAGTGAATCCTCCAGAACCCGATGGTAAGGCTAATATTGGTGCTGTTGTCAAACATGTTTTGAGTTTTTCGAAGCTCTGCTCATATTCTTCTGTCCAGCAAAAATTCACCTTTTTCTGTGTTAGCTTGGTTAATGGGGCTGCTATTCTAGAGAAATTTTGCACAAAACACCTATAGTAACATGCAAAACCCAAAAAGCTGTGAATCTCTATAGGCGAAGAAGGTCTAGGCCATTTCTGTACAACTTCTGTCTTTTTAGAATCCACTGTGATTCCCTCTTTGGATACAACATGCCCCAGAAATGCTACTGAGTCTAGATAAAATTCGCACTTTGAGAACTTAGCATAAAGCTTATGTTCTCGCAAGGTCTGTAACACGGTCTTCAAATGATTCTCTTGTTCTTTCTGGCTACGGGAGTATATCAGGATATCATCAATAAAACACTATTACAAACATGTCTAGGAACAACCTGAACACCCTATTTATTAGGTCCGTGAATGCAGCTGGAGCATTGGTTAACCCGAAAGGCATCACAAGAAACTCATAGTGCCCGTATCGAGTTCTGAATGTAGTCTTGGAAATATCTTCTTCCCTGATTCTGAGATGATGATAGCCAGACCGAAGATCAATCTTTGAAAAGTGGACAGCTTCTTACAATTGATCAAATAAGTCCTCTATACGAGGTAAAGAATACTTATTACATATCGTTACCTTGTTTAGCTGCCTCTAATCGATGCACATTCTTAGAGACCCATCTTTCTTCTTTGGTGTCCCTTACCATAGCTAATAGACCTATGCAACCTTTCTTTAGTAATCTCTGAGCCTTCACAAGAGATATAATTTTACTAACCTCTAGGACTTGACAACCATTAAATACAAAAATAGGCTCATTGGGTATCTCAAACCTAACTATCTTCGCATAGCAATCGACTGTAGCATGGAAAGAAGATAACCAATCCATTCCCACTAACACATCAAAGTCAATCATATTAAGCACAATTAGGTTAGCTAGAGTATTTTAACCCTCAACTCCAATTTGGCAATCACGATACACATATTTGATTTACAAAGAATCTCCTACAGGAGTAGCAACAAGTAAAGGATGATTCAACATCTCCGACTGTCTAGCAAACTTCAAAGCAAAGTATGATGACACATAGGAGTGGGTAGATCCAGGATCAATCAAAGCATGTGCATCAAATGAACAAACTGAAAAGAATACCTGTAACTACTGCATTTGAAGCCTGAGCATCCTGTCTAGTGAGTGCAAAAACTCTTGCCTGGCCTCTACCACCATTTCCCTATCCTTGATTTCCAGCAACACAATCTCCAGCACCTTGAACCCTATTTCCTGAAGCATTTCGAGTAGTCTGAGTAGGCGCAGCTATCTGAGCAGGAGTCTGGGTGGAATTTTTCGGAGGTAGAGGACAATCTCTAAGATGATGCCCCAACTGACCGAAAACACCCTCATGTTAAAACACGACACTAGGCTACATGTGATCTGCCACAGGTAGGACAAGATGGAGCAGTGGCATACAATTTCCTAAAATTACGATGTCCTTGTGATGATGGTGGTTCTTGAGTACCCTATTTATGATTTGGCCGGTATGTGGACTGTGAAACTGTATCAATTCCTTCCTGAGAGCCTTGTTGTTGTCTTTTCTGATAACCTGTTTTGTGACTTGTACTACGATTGCCGCCGAAAAAAACCCCTATCTTGGCCTTCTTACGTGCATCAAAGGCTTCTCGCTTTTCACGACCCTTGTTTTCAATCTTTCTAGCAAGTTCAACTACACCCGAGTAGGTCAACGTACTCATATTTAGGGCTACTTCATTGAATAAATGACTAACCAATCCACTCATGAACCTCTGAACTCTAGTTGCTTCATTGGGTACTAAGTAAGGGACATATCTAATCAGTTTGCAGAATTTGGTGTTATAGGTTGACACATCCATATCCGAAATCTGTACCAACCTCTCAACCTGAGTTGCATATTTTTGCATCAGACTGTCAAGAAGAAAAGAATCCATGAGTAACTTAGTGAACTCATCCAACTTTAGTGGTGTTGCTCCAGCAGGTCGACCTAGCAATACGATCTCATACCATGTATTAGCCATGTCCTCAAGTTAGTAAGTCACAAGACCCACAGCTCTCTCACTAGAATATCCTAGCGCCCGTAACGCCTTGAATGTCCTATTTAGGAAATCTTGAGGATCAACTGAACTATCAGAACCTGTGAACCTTGGTGATTTCAACTTCAAGAACTCTTGCAAGGATACTTCTTTATTTCCAAAAGTGTAAGTCCATGCAAGAGCCTGAAGTGGTGCCTGTGTCTGATCAGGTGCCTGAAGTTGTGCCTAACCAACCCTATCCTGTCTGTCCATTCTATCGACCAAACCCATGATGACCCTCTACATGGAGTTGAGTGCTTCAGTAGTAGCATTCTCATGTAATGGTGGAGGTACACTAGCACTCATTTCAAGAGTGACTTTTCTTGAAATTCTAGTAGTGGTAGTGCGATTTCCTGTGGTGGCACTACGACCCCTACCTCGACCTATTCTGCGTGATCCGCCCCTTCCCCTAGCCGAGGAAGTTGGCTGCCTAGCCGAGGTAACTTTAGGTGTCTAAGGAACACTTGTCGTAGCTCTGTCATTAGATAATCAAGTTCGAGTCATCTGGTTAACAAATCAAATGATGTTAGATTCATCTAGTTGTCTTAAACGTAACACACGTCCTCGCAGAATCACGATTATAGGAATGGCCGGCAACATAACCATAATTGAGATTCTACTAACAACGTGTGCTCCATAAGTCACAAGAATAACCTAAGTTATGATACCAACTTTGTCATGCCCCAATTTAGGATCGTAACCGACGCTAAAAGGGAGAATCCCAAAGCAAGCCTTACCAGAATTCTATAGAAAATCGGGCAAAGTTTCTTCTATTTTTGGGCCTATCCTAAATTTTCTTTCCTGTCTCAGAAATCAACCACACTAACAACAACACTAAAACAAGGCACCACATCCATCAATACATCAACCACTACGTAGTAATACCAATTCATCTCCAAATACGAATGAATAATCATGACTCTACTAGAGAAAGGACAAATGGAACGACTCTAAGAGTTTTTAAGAGAAAAGGAACCAAAACAACTTAATAACTTCTTGCCACGCGAAGCAATGCGGGGCTCACCAGATACTATCAATTCGCGCTCTCTAGTTAATGGAATCCTCTCCAATGCCACCTGAATTCTCTGTAAAAACATTTAGTGGGGGGTGAGACGCTATCTTAGTGAGTACTAATACTTAACCACAACCATTTTAATAAGGGACAAGTTAGAAAACATGCTAGTACGATAATCAAAATTATGTAATAAATGCCTTTTCAGAGCAAAATGATGAAAATACTCAAATCTTATTTGCCTCATGTAAGCAAAATCAATGTAAACATATAGTAATAAATCCAATAAACACTTTCATATCAAATCTTATATTTGGGAGGTTTCCAAGAATGAATCATGTAATCGGTGTGGCCCCTCATAAAGGAGTCAAATATTCATATCAGTGGATCCCTTCTCGAAGGATATCGGTAACAGTATGCTTGTCTACCTTCCCACTAGCGAGGGCAATATCGGTAATCTGTAAATACAAGGTGCACCAGGTCTAACGAACCCGCCTTTAGCTACGGGATCCATCAAGGTCTACTCCCACTTATACTTTTCTTTATAACTAGTAGAAACATTTTTCAAATATTACAAGACATTCAAGTTCTTATCAAATCACATCATATAAAACATAAACCATAAAAATATATATCAAGATACTTACTTTCAAGTAAACAGCAAATCCTTTCCATAATGGTAAATCATATTTCAATTAACAATAAACAAGTTTTATATAAGTGAGAGCATCTCACATAACCCTTTCAATATCATATTAAGTAAAAGACTTGTCCCATATGGTAACACATTCGCTTTATAAACTTTGTATAAATCATGAGAATTATAAAAATGCAAGTTGTGCCAAGATTACTACTCACAATACTCGTATCAAATTACCAAGCTTGTCACTTCAAGCAATCCGTAGGACTTCCTTCAATCAATCTATAATCATATCACAATATTCTCGTGTTACTTCCTTTGTTTAGTCTATTTCATACTAAATTTAGAGTACCCAATCCTTTTTAGACTTTCTATTGCCGGCTAAGTTGATGGATTATATATATCCAGGCCTTGTGTAGTTTAATCAGTACAATAACCTAATAATTTAGGCTAATTTACCCATTTTATTCATCTAATTCGGTAATCCAAAGCTATCTTTATTGTCAAGTTACTCATCTCTTGTCACTAAATTTCAACACCTAAAGTAAATTACCTAGAGAAAGAATCTTGGCAAGGCCGTAGATGAACATTAGAACAAATATTTACATCGAATCCTAAGAATTTAACAATTTCTTTATTTCTTTAATCTTTATTTTCTTAAGCTCTCCACCTCAATTCTATAGCCATGGAATCAACAAATCGAAGCTACAACTAAGTTTGGAAACTTACCTTCTTCTGCTTCTCTCCTTAGTGTCGAATCAAAGCTTTTAACTTTATTGTTTTTCTCTTCTTCATTCGTCTACTGGAAAGCAGAGGCAGCAGCTTGTTTTTTTTTTTTCTTCCAGTTGTGCGCAAACTTTTCTTTTCTCTTAATCCCTATTTTTGTTTTATATTGTAGCAGCGTTGCTGCCATCTGTTTTGGGCTACAGCCCATTAACCTTACATATTTTTTTTTTGTAAAGTTAATGACAAATGTGCCCTTAATATTATGGGTGTTATACATCATATACTGATATAGTATCATTAAAGATTTTTTGATATAATCAGTAATACTTTTTAAATCATGTATGATACCATTGCAGTATGTGAATATACTGGTGTGTTAGCACTAAGATTTTTTTCATTCATTCACAAAACTACTCAGTTATTAATGATAAACGCGAATTGGGCCTTGACTAAAGGGGTATCTCAGGCATAAATTTGGAACAAATGGGGTATTTTTTGAAATTACTTTAGGATGAGGCAATTCCGGGTTGTTACTTTTAATCTGAATCTATTTTATGTATGTTTTCCTTAATTTTTTATGTTATATTTTATTTTTCTATAACAATATTTTACCTATAATAATAATAATTACATTCATTATAGTGGTACACTCTTTATTATGATCAAATTACCCTCTATAATTGTCATACTCAAATATTATGTATGTAGAAATATATTAAGTGTAAAAATAAAATATTGAAAATTTGTGGTAATCATAATTGGTATGTGTTTAGTATAATGGAAAATGTTTTCTTAAAAATAGGTGATTTTTTTACTTATTATCTGATTAAAATTGAAAAAATCTTAACTCAAGCCATTGTTACTGTTTTTAGATTGGAAATAGAAATAATATCGGTTACTTCATAATTTAATGGAGTATGAAGATTTGATAAAAACATATCAACTCCCCAAAACATAGAAATAATTTTCCTTCTAATTAAAAAAAAAGTTGTTGGGTGTGCGATTTGAACCCCACGGATCAGAATCTTGAATCTGGCTCCTTAAACCAACTCGGCCATCTCAACACATGCAATTATTAAACTTGCATATCAATTTTGTAATAATCAGCTCTGAAAGATCATCTAAACTAACTAACAAAATTTATTTACTTATTTTTTCCGACTCACCGTATAACCAAAAGGTCATGAGATCAAATTTCATTCATACAAAAAGTATTTGAAGAAATAATCAAATACATGCAAGTTTAATCAATCTGGACATCATCATTATAAAAAAAATTGTTGGATGAAGTTGTGGATAAAACAAAGCAATCATCACTACCACTTGATTCGTGTTCTTGATAAACAATTGTCATTGATCATCAAAATGTGAAAAAGACAAGAATATTAATTTCCTTTTTCTAAAAACAATTCAAAACGTGGGGAATGAAATCAACTTATATATTAATATATATTGGTACATGTATATCATTACATAGAACACCAAAATCAATCTCATGTATCTTCAAGCTTTCACACAGCAATTGAAGTAACTGAAAATGCTTTTCCTTGTCTGTCAAAAATGAAAAATTAGAAATAAAAAGAATGTAAAAACAACAAAAGTTTAGGTGCAAATTTTCACTATGGATTTATACCAATAGAAAATAGAAATATTAGGATTAATGAAGACTATATAATTAATACTATACATGAAATAGTGGTAAGGTGTGCGTACATTCTATCTTTTTCAGACCCCACGTGTGGAATTTCACTGGGTATGTTGTTGTTGTTGTTGTTGTTGTGTTTCACGTATGTTAAGTTATAATACCATCTAGTATCTCAAACTTACTCATCTGACTTATCTAGATTCGCATTGTGTTGAATCCATAAAGGAGTAAAAAATTTCTATCAGGACATGTTTGAATTAAAGGAGACGAATGCCTTCTATATAAGTTGATCATTCTGCCCACTAATGGACAATGAGAAGGTGGAAGCGAACTAATCAAAAATCCAAATTTTTTGACTGACCTCTTCATAATCCATTCAATAAAATTGGAGATGTTTGGAACCAATCTTCTGAAGTACAAATAGCACAAGCAAAGTCGGAAACAAGTTTTTTAAAAATGAGAAAAATTACTTGCCTAATAAAAGTAAAAACAAATTTCACTAGTGACATTCTACAATAATCGTGTCCTCTCCACCTTCCAACACACCTCATATTCACTTCCATCCCCTTGTCCCCATCCCTACCACCCCACACCCCTACTCCTCACATCTACCTCCCATAGTAATTATCTATATTAAATACAAATATTTTTAGAATAAAAAAATTTACTTAATATAATTTTTGTTTTACTTGTAAAAATTAAAATGGTGTTAGATTTTATGGATTTTTTTTTGGAGCTAACAAAGAAGACAATAATGGTGAATTTTGTTACCCACGTGAGGTTCACAACTAAATTTTATATTTTTTAAAAAAATATAAATCTCTAAGATTTAGGATAAAGAAATAAAATAAACACTTTTTATTATATATTAAGAACCATTTCAATCAAGTGAAATATATTAAAAAGGATCAAAAGACTTTTATTATAAATTAATGACCATGTCAATGAAATGAAATATATTTAAAGATAAAAAAACATTACCCATACCTTAAAAACCAATGTGAACATTTTCTCCTAAAATTTCAACACTTGTTCAACCATTTTTTTCTGCACAAGAGAAGTTGCTTATCCAAATAAGGCATTGCAAACTTCACTTTCTTGCAACTTGTATACATCTTTCATGTGATATTGTACTTATACAATGACCACATGATCAACATCATTGAAAGGAAATCCACAAGTGAGAACAACAAAGTGTAATTATATAAGTGGTCGGAAAAGAATAAGATATAGGTAAACCTTAGTTTGATGACGCATTTAGAATTTTTACTGATGAAGTTCAAAATAATAAAATTATGTACCACGAATTTGAACTTGAAATCTCAAGGTGAATTCTGAACCTCTTAAACCACAAAATCAGTATGTGGTCTTATATTTAAGGGATTTCTAAATTTATATATGTATATAATAAATTAATAAAAAATTACATTTTATTTATACAATGTAATTTTGTCGAGGGGGCTGGGTGAATATCCTCCCTCGTCCTTGGACCTTATCCCTACCTTTGTGAGGTAGAGAGGTTGTTTCCAATACCTCGACTCAAAAAATAATAATTTCAAAGCATGAAAAATAGGATAACGAAATACAAAGCAAATGAAATAGCCGATAGTACCAACCATCCTCTCTAGAAAATTGCATTGAATAAATATGTTAAAAAATAGAGATAAGTGTCAAAAACACACCTAAACTATCCCTCTTTTTTTAGTTTCATACCTAAACTATAGGGAGTGTGGTTTCATATCTAAACTATAGGGAGTGTGAGTTTCATACCTAAACTATAAAAAATGTGAGTTTTATACATAAACTATCACTTCTCAGTTTAAGAAACACACCACTCTCTATTCTCTCTATTTTCTAAAAAATTTTTGTCACATGGCTAAAATATTTTATATTGACAAAAATTAAATAAACTATTAATATTAGTTAAAAGTTAAAACTAAAGTATTTCTATCTCCAAAAAAGAAATTATTTTTTAAAAAAATGAAATTACTTTTTTTAAAAAGTTATTTTTCTCACTCATGTGTATGTATCTAACACAAAACGAGAAAAAAAATTGGAAGCGAAAGATTAAGTGTGGTGGGGTAGAATTTTTTTAAAAAAAATATATAAAAATAATATCTAAATTATTATTTGAAGGGGTAGGGGAAGATGAAGTAAGAATTTTTTTTAAAACTTTTATAAAATAAATTTAGAAAAAAAAATAAAACAAAAAAAATTGGGGGGGGGAGGGGGAAGTATGGTGAGAAAAAATGGAGTGGGTAATAAAAATATTTTATATTTTTTTGTATTTTTTTTGAGGGTGGATAGTGATACATTAATATTTAATTTTAACTAATTCTAAGAATTTATTTAATTTTTGTCTAGGTGGAATATTTTGTCTATGTGGAGTGTGATGTGACAATTTTTTTAAAATGAAAGAAAGAGTGTAGCACACACATCATGGTGAGAGTGGAATAAAAGAGAGAGGTGTGTTTTTCAAACTAAGAAGTGATAGTTTAGGTGTATGAAACTAGAAATAGTTTAGGTGTATTTTTGACACTTATCTCTAAAAAATATTTAAATAGTTATCTCAAATTATTTGTTATTTTAGAAGTCCAAGATAAAATTAATTATTTTCTTTTTCATTTTATCTTTAATAGAGTACTTAGTAATTGTTCTTGAAAACTATAAAAACTTCAATTATGGAATAATGACATATAAATAGAGTAAATATTCAATGAGGAGAAAATTATATCTTAAGACATAAATAAATTAAAGGTAAGATAGTCAAAAAAAATTATTCATATCAAATATAGGCGGGTCGAATATTTTATCCGTTTTCACCTTACTCATTTTTTATCTACCCATATTTGATTCAACCCGCTCATTTGTCATCCCTAGTCAAAACTCTTCTTAATTAATGTTATCAATGAACATATAAAAGAGAAACACGACAGATAATTTGAGACAGAAAGTTGCATTCAAACCAAAAATGATGCAGCACAAGTCCAAGCAAAAACAAGAATGTATAAATAAATTAATGTCACAAAATCTTACAGTTGGAGAATGTTTTTGATGGTAACTTTGATCATTGCTTTGGGCTGAATGGCTTGTATTCACATTATTATTATTATTATTTGTAGTTGAGATGGAATTGAATTCTTCCTCATTTCCAAGACTAGCTCTTGATTTGTTTTGTTTCCTATTTTCTCTTATTTTTGTGAAATCCATTGAGTAGTCTGGCAATGCTCCTTTTTGATCCCAGTCCCCAAATTGTGGCACAGATAGCCATGGTGTTGCCTTCTGTAAATTCACAAAATTTTGGTCAATGGCTTATCAACAAAATTATCGGTGGACAACAGGGTTGTTTGGATGGTAAGCACTTTTGCTGTAATAAAAAAGATATTAGTGATATTAGTTATTACTGCAAAAATATTTAGCAATATTTGAGTACTTAAGATCAATACCTCCGGGATCACTAAAGTTTTAAATGACATTTATATAGAGTGTTGATTAAAAATACTCATATTATATTAATGTCACTCAATAAAATATAACGGCAATAATTAATATATTGCCGTAAAATTCTTTCACTTGGAAGAGGGTTAGTCTCAATGTTAATGAAAGAGTTTGATTTGATGCTCTTCGAAAAGAGCAAAATAGCTGTGGATGCGGAATTAGCACTACCCTATTTTCATCCCCTATCTCACCTTCTTTTTCTATATCGACGTTGTCATTTGGTCACTAACGATCTAATTAGTCATAGTTTTCTTCATCAGAGGGTTGTAGTGCCTTCACCTCCTATCTTTTGTAAAAAAAAATGATTTACAAAATTTGTGTCAAAATATTTGATCGCTTTGAAAAAATAAAAAAGTATTCAAATTCATCATAGAATTGTGTGCAAGTTATTTACCCTTTATTAATATTTCAAAATATTTGACGTTTTAAAAAAAATAAAAAAAAGTATACAATTTATCACGCCAAAGTGATAAACAAGTCGTATATTGTATACTCCACTTATTCTTTAGCTTATCACATCACTAATAAATTTATTAATTAGAAAATATTAACAAAAACATAATGTGTATTATATGGTCCAGCTGTAACAGCTAATTACATTGTATAACTTTTTCCCTTCAATTGACCTTTGCATTTTCAAATTTTCTGTGCGATTTAGCTGACAATTCAAAGTCTAATTTTGACTAAACGTGAACCACAAAAAAATATTTTAAAAAATAGATTTAAATTGAAGGAAAAAAAAAGAAAATTATAGTCATGACACCCATAACTTCTCAGACAACCCTAGAAGAAGAGAATGCAGGAAAAACAATGTTGAATAATTAGGAAATTATTCATATAACTATAGAAGATTAAAATTACACCATACATATGTAATTATTGAATAATTAGGGGGGAAAAACAATAAGGACAAGAAAGGAAACCCAAAAGTTTAGTAGAGCTATAGGCGGAGCTAGGGGGCGCAAGAGGACTGACGAAAAAATACATTAATACATAGAGCTCAATTATTTTTTAATGCGCATACAAAATATAGTCAAAAATCGATTCGCATATGATGTTAATATCAAGACAATAAATATAAAGTCATGTGTGCTTTATATAAACATTTATGACAGAACTATGGTTAAATAAGAGTAGTATATATTTTATATTATTGTTATAATTAAATTATTTGATTTGATATAAATAATCGTATGTGAATAAATATAGCTCTAGAGAAAAATAGGATTTAAAAAAAAAAAAAAAAGTTCCAACTCTAAATTCCTACCGAATAAGAAGCAAAACTTGAGGTGGGGAAAGAGTAAAGAATATAAAATATAACAAAAGATAGATTATTTTTTGTTTTACCTCTTTATGATCTTCCATTGCAAGCCAAACAATTTCAAAGTATTCTGAAGTTAAATTTATATGAAAAAAGGCAAGAACTTTATTAATGGTGTAGAGAAGTTGACAGCAAAAGGGGAAGGAGAAGCTATATTTTGGGGTGTTGTGTTGGTTATCAAGAAGTAAGATGGTATAAAAAGAAATGGAAGAAAACAAGTAGGGCCTTTGGTTATGTCTAAATACCAACTAAAGGGTGTGTTCAGTACTACTATAGTTATCGTGGGGTGATAAATATTTTTTCATTCTTAATTAGAAGTCTCGAATTTGAATTTATCTGATTATGGAGTCGTCTTTGTTAAAGAGTGTTTTACCTCCAATGTCGAACTTTTTGACTTAAACCCGTATTTAGTCGAATTTCAATGCGATAACAGAAGATCAAATAGAAAACAAAAAAAAGGGTGTGTTCGATATCAAGGAAAATATTTTCCATTGAAAGTATTTTTTTTTTAGAAAAATAAATGAATCTTTATTGATGTTTTTGTAGTTTTTAGGTAAAAATTATTATCTTAAAAATATTTGTATATAAATTTAAATAAATATTACGAGAGACATGGGTGTGTGAGGTGGTGAGGAAAGATCCTACGTACTTGGGGTGAAGATGACATATGTTGTAGAGTGGGAAAAACACAATTGCTTTGAAATATCACTTATGAAACTTATTTTTTCTCCATATACTACAAAAGTCATATATCTCATTTTGAAGTGTTTTTTAGAAAAAAATATTTTTTAAAATTTGACCAATTGAATATTAGAAAATAAAACATACTCCCTCCGTTTCTATTTATTTGTCAAATTTTTGACTTGGCATACCTATTAAGAAAACAATAATTGGTATAGTGAGTTTATCATTTTACCCTTATTAATTGATAGATTTGTAAACATATTTACTCACTTAAATGTATAATAGAAAGAAAAAAAAATTCTTTATTAAATTGTCAAAATTGACAAGTAAAGAAAAATTAAATTAAAAAAATATTTGACAAGTAAATAAAAACGGAGTGAATATGTCAAAAAATATTTTACTCCATATCGAACACTATAAATTGCCGTTGGATTTTAAATTTCACAAAAAGGTCTTTACTTTTTGAACTTTTGTCTTTTTGTCCCCTTTTTCTTGCCGCATTGATTTGAATCTAGATTTGAATATTATGATTTAAATTTAAACTTCTACAATAACCGTGTGGATGTATTATTTAAAATTTATATTTATAAACTTTGATAAAAAAATTAAACATAATTTAATTATTCAATATCCGAACATCCTAATATATACTATATTAAAAGAACGAAGATCTTAATAATATTGTTTGAACTTTTTAGACTTTATTTTAGATAAAATTATTTTTTACTATTTTTCTCAAATAATTATTATCCTAATATTTAAGACTTTAAAATTAATTAAAGTTATAGCTATTAAATCTTTACTTATTTATAAAAAGTAAGAACTCCTAATATTTAGACTTTAAAACTAACTACAATTTGACTTCTTAAATCAATCATTATTTGATTTTAATGGAAAATTTCACTATTTAAGACTCTATTAAAATATACCTTATAAAATATATCTCCATAATTTTCGTATATATATAATCTATATTTATGGAGTCAAGTTAACAAACATTAAATTAAAAAATAATGACAACTAATGGTTACTAAAAAATTAATATGTGTATGTGATTAATTTTGTTCCATCTAGAATTCTTCATATATGTATATTTATTATGTGTTCTTTTTAAACATCTTTTTTTATTTTGTTTAAGATTAGATTTTTTTTTTGTTTGATTTTTTCTTTTACAGCAAAAAATTATATTGATAATGTTTGATTTGTTTTGCATTAATTTTGTAGGTATCTTGAAGATGGTTGACGATGATAACTCATCACAAAGATCATGAGGTTGGTTGGTTTTATGCTCTATTTCCTTAACTTAGTAATTGGATGCCTTTTTACATAAATTCCTTTCAATTAAAGAGGAAGATGTGAAAAATTTGTTGTTTGGTAACCAGATGGATGTAAGGAGTTGTGTCTTTTTATTTCATATTGAGAATTCGATAGATTTATAATACAATTAATTCAAACAATATCTTATTTAAAAAATATGAATTTGTTATATAATTTTTCTTTGGTTATCTGCCAACAGAAACAAATAATAAGGAAGCCATGGGTGAAGCTCAGTCTTGCAAAACTCATCTATTATTTACTATTTTTCTTAGATAATTGTCATTTAATTATTATTATTATTATTATTATTATTATAATAATATTTAGAATTTTGAAATTAATTAAAAATCTTTACTTATCTTAAAAAGATACGAACTCCTAATATTTAGTAATTTAAAATTGATTAAAATTTTACTTTTTAAATATTTTCTTATTTTATTCGAAGCAAATCCTGATTTCAATTTGTAATCATAAGGATTTTTACTTTTAAACTAAGATTTCGTATGGTTTTTTAGTAAAAAAAAATAATATAAAAAAGTCAAAGTGTGGAATATTAAATATTTTAATATATAACTTTCTACGGAAAGGATTTATATAAAGAATAATTTACTGATTTTTAAATTTAAATTCTCAATAATAGGAGTTTCTTATAATAAGGAAGTTTTTAATAACCAGAATTTTAATTTAAAAGAAAAATATATTTTAAAAATTAATAAGTATTAAAATATATGATGAGAGGTATGGGAAAAAATTAATAATTAAGGAGTTTTGAAATATATGGTAAGATGTATTAGGAGAATTAATAATGAAAGAGTTTTAGAATTTATGGTAAGAGGAAAATATATTTAAAAATTAAGGAGTTCTAAAATATAGGGTAAGAGGTATTAGAAAAATTAATAATTAAGGAGTCGTAAAATAATATGGAAAGAGAAAATATATATTTAAAAAATTAAGGATTCATAAATTAATATGGAAAGAGAAAAATATATTTAAAAAATTAAGGAGTCGTAAAATATATAGAAAGAGGTAAGACATATGGTAAGAATTCTAAGATTTTAATTTCTCTCATCAACATGTATGTATTTTTTTTTATTCTTAAGTTATTTATTATTAGATAAGATTCGAAAATATGGTGAAATGATAATATTTTATTTTACGTTCTATCATTTTTATTTTTCAGTTGATTTAAAAAAGAATTATTTTTCATTAGTATTTTTTATGTGTCAGTACTATTAGTTATGGAAGTCAAGTTGGATGAAAGAGTTAAATCTAAGATAAATGTATCAATTTATATACCAGATATAAGGTGAAGTCTCTTGGCAGAACGACAAAATTTAGTTCACTTCATTCAATTTTGTTCTTTAATCAGTAATGTGATGATGAGTTATCATGCTCCTCTTTAAGTACACTTTTTATCTTAAAAATTTTATGTTATTTAAAAAAAAAAAATACTTAATGATATAACGTACACACAATAATTTATTTTTATATATATTTATTATTAATTAACGCGATACACAAGTGCAAAGTACGTACACTTAACTAGTATTAATAAAAGTCAAACTGTTTCTAAATTTCTTATAGGAGCGAATTATAGACGAATATTATATCTTATAAATTTACGTAAGTAGCTTTTTTAGACTCTATGTATTATTATTATTAGTAGTATTAGTATTAGTATAAGAAGTTAGGTTTTTGGTCTTTTTCCTTTTTATGTGGATAAATAAAATGACAATTTGGACTAGCCTACTTTTGCCCATTCACCCAATTCTTATGGTGCATATATAAGACCTTTTTAGGTCTTATTTTTCAAATAATTCACAAGAGAGATAAGCAACGAGTGCAAATTTTCGTACAAGTCCTAGCAGTTTTTTTCAAATCGCGATTCCACTTTGTTCCTTGTTCGATTGAGCTGATTTAGATAACTTGTTCCTTTCAACTTAATCTTTGATCGAAAACTGGCAGAAGTGAATTTGGAGTTCCGTAACTCCATATTTTTGCTCGTGAACAGTAGCTGCATTTTGGTGGTTTTACTCCTTTTACTTCTCCTGTTTTCTGTGTTATCTTGTAGTTGTTGTTGCTCATTATTTGTGTCACGACCTAGCCCCGTGGGCCGTGAATAGTGTCCAAATTGGACACTCGTATACACACATATTATCTATTGTCAATCGACAATTAAACACGATAAAGAATTTATATGGGTAGCACGTCGTCTCAAACGGTCACTTATATATATACCAAAATCAGCTATTTCTTGGGGAGTCTTAATTGTCAAAAATAAAATAACAGAATATGTAAGCCGACAAGGCTTCCACTCCGAATGTAAACGTCCAAAAACATAAGTCATACTAATACACCGGACAATATCTATATACAACTCACTCATGTGTCTACAGACCTCTAAGAGGATTAACAATAGCATATGACGGGACAGGGCCCCGCCGTACCCCTAAATACACAAATATATACATTATAAGGATTAGTACCAAAAGTTTAGGCTCCGAGACAATGGAGCACTTCAACCCGTTGAGTAGAATCCTAAGGTGGCGGCTCTCCAAAATGAGTATCTGTACCTGCGGGCACGAAACGCAGCCCCCGAAGAAGGGGGTCAGTACGAAATATGTACCGAGTATATAAAGCATAAAATATATTCAAAGGAGATCACATCTGAAATAAAGATTCAGGAGTCAAGTATCATAATCAATAAATCACTGTACCTGTGTCTTATAAAATGAAGACATGCATATCATCATCATATATCGTACCTGGCCCATTATGGGACTCGGTGTCACAATTATATCAATATATCGTCATATGTATATATATACCATACCCGACCCTCTAACAAGGGACTCGGTGAATAGAGTAGTGTACACTGATACCGTACCCGGCCCATTATGTGACTCGGTGCCATAATCATATCGTCATATCATCATAATATCATATTATCATATCACGTACCCGGCCCTCTAGTAAGGGACTCGGTGAATAATGTAGTGGAATCCATACATGATAACATACCCGGCCTATCGTAGGACTCGGTGAATAATACCATAACAATATGCACGAATAAGGTATCGTTAGCAACCTTGTGAAATTTGATCATTATCGGAGACTTAATAGAATAAGCAAAACAGTCTATCATTTGAAAACCAAGACAATAGTCATTATGAATCACACCAATTATGGATTATACTAAAATATGAATTATATCACAACATGAGTTATACCAACTAGGATGGCTGGAATCATACACATGAGTCAAGACATAACAATATAAATTTTGAAAATCAAGAACGGTAGCCATCCGAGTATATCTACGAATAAGAGTTTCTTTGGAATTTAAGCATACGTCATTCGTTCGTTTCATATGGATCATGCCAAAAGAAGAAAATGTTAACTTTACATACCTTTAGCGTTTATACGTATATGCTGTCCAATATTATCTCAACCTATATTAAAACGTTAAGCACTATGGTTAAGCTATGGACAAGAATAAAACGTAGTCTATCGTTAGTAGGTTATTTCTAAAAAAATTGGACAGCACCTCCCCTATACCGCTCACTTTTCCCACTTTTAAACCAGCCATATAATCATCAATCAACATCAACAATCCAAAATATTGACACAAAATAAGATTTATTATTGACAATAAGCCTAGAATATTTCCACCCGACTCATGTTACCAAAGCAGTAAATTCGGAAAGTCAAGTACCTCACGTTGTATCTAAATTTTAAAAATGAAAACGGCAAAACTGGACTTTATGACCTTCATGAAACATTTAGATCTCTGTCTTAATTTTCCAATGCAAAAGAAATCAACTCAAAAATCATTTTCTACAAAGAGATATCATCAAAATACGAACAGCTATACATGAAGGATTTTTCAATCCAGAATCTGGACAGAATTTGTCTTATGATTCATCCTCAGTTTTCGACATAATAACAGTAGATATAGACTAATACATAAACATAAGAGTTGTAGGTACGTGTATTATCTTTCCAAAACATGTTTAATATCTAAAATCGAAGGTCTACACAATGAGATATTCCCGAATTACTACCAGCTACTCAATTCCAAAAACGGGTTTGAACATTCACAATCTTCATACACCTTTTTCCTCCAAATTCAAGAACAACAACTCATCAACAACATCAAAACAATATCAACCATTATTATACATCATCACTAAGCTAATTCCATCCATTTAATCTACCTAAAACAACCCTTTAACCTATAAATCTCAACAAATCACCAAACTAGTTTATAACACTATTTTCTCCGTTCTAATCCGTTAAAACTCTAACTAAACTTGTCAACAATGAAAAGGAGACTTTAATATTACCTTAAATTTGCAGCACCACATAAAATCTTCTCCTTATTGGATGATATCTAGCTCAAATTGAAGCCAATGCGACGTACAACAATTTTCTCTTCAAGAGCTTTGAGATTCGGGGCTTTAATTTTGGTCGGATTTGGTTTTTCTCTCAAGAACTTCCCCTCTCTCTCTCTCTGGAAATTTTTCTGGATATTTTCTTAGTCTAAAGTATGAAGGAAGAGATAAGAATTAGATTAATTTCGTGGGTATTGGGCCTGACCCGAATTAGAATTGGGTTGGGCCGAATTCACTATTTAGTTTGGCCTATCAGACTTAAAACGTCTATATCTTATTACTCTGATATCACATTTCGTCCCACAACCTATGGTTGGAAATATATTTCAATTACCTACAACTTTCATTTTGAGAGTTTTCCCAAATTCCCAAATTATAAAGAGGTTATGGCCTCCCAAAATCAGCTTACCCGAAACGTGACTTTAAGAAAAACATATTTGATGGCTTCTATTTTGATTTGGCTTAAGGGTCCTTCTTGAGATGTATTTTACTACACATAAATTATTCATATAACTTGGCATCTACAACAAATCATGTCTTTTTTAAATTCAAAATTAAAAGTCCTTGAATTTATAATCGTTAGCTTACGAATAATCCAAAATGCAAAAATACGGAATGTAACATTCTTCCCCCCTTTAGAACATTCGTCCTCGAATGTTAAACCCGCCTCATAAAGTCTTATAAGAAATTTGGGGGAATAGTCTTTTTTTTTTGCAACAACAAATAGTTTTATATGTCAATCAATATAATTAATCGAGAGGTTTAGATTACCTGTAGGCGTAGAAAACAAGTGAGGATACTTATCCTTCATCTCTTCTTCGGATTCCCAGGTCATCTCTTCTCTATTGTTATTTTGCCACAATACTTTGACGGAATCCACATCCTTAGTACGTAACCTTCTGACTTGGCGATCAAGTATAGCTATAAGGTTTTCCTCGTAAGAAAGCTCCTCCGTCACCTGGATATCATCCATGGGGAATACTTTAGAAGGATCACCAATGCATTTGCAAAGCATCGACACGTGAAAAACAGGGTGCACTGCTTCTAAATCAGATGGTAGGTCCAACTCATATGCAACCTTGCCTATTCTATGAGTAACCTGATAAGGGCCAATGTAGCGCGGGCTAAGCTTTCCTTTCTTACCGAATCTCATTACCTCCTTCATGGGTGACACCTTCAAAAACACCCAATCACTAACCTGAAACTCTAAGGGTCGATGTCGATTATCTGCATATGATTTCTGTCGACTCTGGGCTGCTAATAACCTTTCCCGAATAAGCTTCACTTTATCAACAGCTTGTTGAATCATATCGGGTCCGATTAACTTAGCCTCACCAACATCAAACCAGCCAATAGGTGACCTGCACTTTCTGCCATATAAAGCCTCATACGGTGCCATCTGAATGCTAGAATGGTAGCTGTTATTATAGGCAAACTCAATAAGTGGTAGATGGTCATCCCAACTACCTCTAAAGTCAATAATACAGGCCCGTAACATATCTTCTAGCGTCTGAATAGTGCGTTCAGCCTGCCCATCAGTCTGAGGGTGAAATGCTGTACTAAGATTTATTTGTGTTCCCAATCCCTTCTGAAATGATCTCCAGAAGCTAGCTGTAAACTGAACCCCTCTGTCTGAGATAATAGCTATGGGAATCCCATGAAGTCTTACTATCTCTTTGATATATAACCTTGCATAGTCCTCCGCTGAATATGTAGTTCTAACTGGAAGAAAGTGGGCTGATTTTGTCAGCCTATCTACAATCACCCATATGGAATCATACTTCCGTGGAGTGCGAGGTAAGCCTGTAATAAAATCCATATTAATTGCTTCCCACTTCCAAGTCGGGATTTCCATCTCTTGTAATAGTCCGCCAGGCTTCTGATGCTCAATTTTAACTTGTTGGCAGTTTGGGCACTGGGCTACAAACTTTGCTATATCCTTCTTCATGCCATTCCACTAGTATAAACATCTAAGGTCATGATACATCTTTGTCGACCCTGGATGCACAGAATACCGGGCATAGTGTGCCTCTCCCAAAACCTGTTGTCGTAGCCCTATAATCTCAGGTACGCATAATCTGCCTCTATATCTTAGCACTTCATCAGGTGTGACCTCGAATGGGGTCCTTTTCTTTTGAAGGGTTTCATCCCGATATTGTGCCAGAATAGGGTCTTCATACTGGCGTTGCTTTACCGCTTCCATGATAGAGGATTCAGCAACTCCTCGAATAAAAACTCCACCATCACTAGAATCAGCCAAACGGACTCCAAGGTTAGCTAACTGGCAAATATCACGGACTATCTTTTCTCGTTCTGGTTGTACATCTGCCAGGCTACCCATGGATTTACGGCGAAGTGCATCTGCTACAACATTTGCTTTCCTTGGGTGGTATAGAATATTAACATCATAATCTTTCAGCAACTCTAGCCACCTTCTCTGTCGCAAATTCAGGTCCTTCTGTTTAAAGATGTATTGGAGACTTTTGTGTTCCGTATAGATATCAATATGTACACCATATAAATAATGCCTCCACAGTTTCAAAGCATGAATTACTGCTGCTAATTCCAGATCATGAGTTGGATAATTTCTTTCGTGCTTCCTTAACTGTCGGGAGGCATAAGCTATGACTCTACCATGTTGCATCAATACACAACCTAACCCAACACCAGAAGCATCACAATAAATAACATAGCCATCTGGTCCTTCAGGAAGGGTTAGAACTGGGGCCGTAGTCAACTTGTCTTTCAGCAACTGAAAGCTTTGTTCACAGGCATCGGTCCACTGGAACTTAACGGCCTTCTGAGTTAGCCTTGTTAAAGGTGCTAAAATTGAAGCAAATTTCTCAACGAATCTTCTGTAATATCCTGCTAGCCCAAGAAAACTACGTACCTCAGTAGGTGTCGTAGGTCTAGGCCAAGTCTTTACCGCCTCGATTTTCTGTGCATCTACTCGAATACCATCAGCTCCAATAATATGCCCCAAGAATGCTACTGAAGTCAACCAGAATTCACATTTAGAAAACTTAGCATACAACTTCTGGTGCTGGAGCACCCCAAGTACCTTCCTCAAATGATCTACGTGCTCCCCTTCTGATCGTGAGTAGACCAGAATATCATCAATAAATACAATCACGAACAAGTCTAGGAATGGCTTGAACACTCGGTTCATAAGATCCATAAACACTATTAGGGCATTGGTCATCCCAAAAGACATCACCCGAAACTCATAATGCCCGTATCGGGTCCTAAACGCAGTCTTTGGAATATCTGCCTCCTTTACCCGTACCTGGTAATAGCCTAACCGCAAGTCTATTTTTGAAAAACACTTAGCACCCTGCAATTGGTCAAATAAATCATCAATCATGGGGAGAGGATATCTATTCTTTATTGTCACCTTGTTCAACTACCTATAATCAATACACATTCATAGTGACCCATCTTTCTTCCTCACGAATAATACCGGTGCTCCCCAAGGTGATATACTGGGCCTAATGAAGCCTTTTTCTAATAGGTCTCGCAGTTGCTCCTTCAACTCCTTCAGTTCTGCGGGTGTCATTCTGTAGGGAGGAATAGATATAGGCTGGGTATCTGGCAATATATCTATATTGAACTCTATCTCCCGCTCAGGAGGAAGACCTGGAAGTTCATCTGGGAATACATCTGTAAATTCGTTAACTACTGGAACTGACTAAAGAGTCGATACCTCTGCTTCCAAGTTATGGACACGAACCAGATGATAAATATAACCCTTTCTAACCATTTTCCTTGCCTTGAAGTATGAAATAAACTTACCCCTCGGTGATGCTGTATTGCCCATCCATTCTATGACTGGTTCTCCTGGGAATTAGAATCGAACTACTTTTTCTCTACAATCAACATTAGCATAACAAGAAGCTAGCCAATCCATGCCTATAATAACATCAAATTCTGTCATAACTAACTCTACCAAATCTGCCTTGGTGTGTCGACTATATATAATCACCGAACAATCTCTATATACTTGGTTGGCTATAACAGAATCTCCTACCGGTGTAGCTACCTCAAATGGTTCTATTGATTCAGATTTTATTCCGTTTCTAGTAGCAACAAAGGGAGATATATATGATAAGGTGGAACCTGGATCTATCAATGTATATACATCCTGCGAGAAAATCGATAATATACCTGTAACCACATTTGGCGACGCCTCCTGGTCCTGTCTACTAGCCAAGGCATATATGCGGTTCGAAGGACCGCTAGAACTGAAAGATCCACCACGGCCTCTACCACGGCCTGCTGTTATCTGAATACCCTGCCCCACAGGGCGCATAGCTACAGAAGAAGATGAGCCAACAACTGACCCAGTAGGCTGAGCTGCACTACTTAAATTACCCCTAAATGGACACTCCCTCATAATATGGCCTTGATGACCACAAGTAAAGCATGCACCTGTAGTAAAATGGCATTCTCCAAAATATGACCTACCACAACGAGGACACCGAGGTAAAGGTGGTCTCGACTGACGCGAACCCCTGTTATCTATGAACTTGAAACCCTGGAGCTCTGACCGGATCCTGAATACCCTGTGCTATCGAATCTACTACCTTTGAATTGTGGGGGTGCACTCCGAGCTGGCTGAGAAGGATATCTACTGTACTGCTGAGGCTGCCCGCCTTGAAATTCCCCAAAATAACTAGCCGATCTAGCTCTTTTACGCTGGCCTCTATCATGATCTCTATCGGACTGACGCCCTCTGTGCCGATCTTCTACTCCCTGTGCATATGCCTGTACCCGAGCAATATCCATACCTGGCTGAGAAGCCATTGCCATACAGCTATCAATCAAATAACGATCCATCCCTATCACATACCGATGCACTCTATCAGCCATGTCAGCTACAATAGCGGGCGCATATCTCGCCAACGAGTCAAACTCAAGGCTATAATCTCTGATGCTCCTGCCATTCTGCCTCAATTGTAAAAACCTGTCTACTCTGGCTCGTCTCATCTCTAGAGGTAGAAAGTGGCCAAGGAAGGCCTCCACAAATTCACCCTTCACCGCTGGAGGAGCACCCTCGCTCCTAGATAACTCCCATGACTCATACCAATTAACAGCTACATCACGCAGCCGATAGAAAGCTAACTCAACAGACTCTGTCTCAGAAGCCTTAATTATCCTCAACGTACGCTTCACCTGTCGGATAAACTCCTGCGGGTCATCCCCGGGCCTTGACCCATAGAACTCTGGGGGATTACAAGTCAAGAAATCACGAGCCCTTAAACTATCATGTCTATCAGCATAGTCAACCCCTAACCCATGCCTGCGAGCCTGCCCTGTCGCTATTCTGGTCAGCAACTGAACTGCATCTCTCATAGCCCTATCCTCTTGTCACGCCCCTGGAGGGTACCCTAGACGTAACCGGCACTCAGAAACCATTTCTGGCTCCCAAGCGAACCACATAGCCTGATCACACATCCGTTCATTCATTCGATCAGCGGAAGACAAAAGAATAAAGAGAATATTCAGTGGGCAACTCAAACCTCAGTCTAACTCAAAGAATAAAGGCCATGGGCCAACAAATTTAACTCTAATATTTGTCATTATAAATAGTTTGACAAGAATAACTCGATCGACTCATCACTATCTAGTCTATGAAGCCTCTATCACTACTATCTAATTGGTGCCAATGACATGTTCATGGCTACCTCGAATCAAAATGAAAAGGGCTAACTCGATGCAAGAATACACAGACGGTGTCCTCCGAACGTAGGGGAGGACTCACCACCACGCTGAGTGCGAATAGATCCCCAATGATGCTCCTATTGACGATCTCTCAAACCTGTCTCTGCATCATGAAACGATGCAGGCCAAATGGCGTCAGTACGTGGAATGTACTGGTATGTAAAATGGCAGAATGAACATACCTCAAGGAAGAATAGCAGCGGTCCAAATATCTCAAATTGAAAGATAAGAGAGACTCAACAAGGCGTCATAAGTCTGAAGTAATAATACATTTTTAGACAAAGATCAATCATATACCATACAGTCCAATCCAATCATACACAATACCGTTCAATCAACTCATTTACAATTCGATCCCTTTCAATCATGTACAATCCGATTATATACACTCAACTCAACAATTAACTCAATAATCAAATCCAATCTAGTCACATACCATTCCATTCATTCCAATCACATATTCATCTACTCCAATCCAACCGTATACAATCTACTCAACATTCAACTAATACAATCATCTCAAAGGACTCAACTCAGTAAATATGTAACAACTCACTCAAGTGTCCTAAGTCTAACAAGAAATTGTGTAGACCGGACTAACTCATAAGCATATAGCGACTCACTCAACTCAACTGACTCAGAGTACTATCAAGACCTAAATGGGAGTTTCTCTTAACCGACAACCAACACTTATGAGCTAGTGAAGGTACAACGAAACGACGTCGTTGCCACATCCGTTCATACCTTGCCAGGGCATGAACGACGAACCTCATGGATCCAATCCAACCAAGTCCTATAATGTCAGGACAAATCTCTCGGGGAAGCATCCGACTTAACGGTTCAATCCCCCCTACGTTTGGCAACACAGGTATTGGGTTCGAGTATGGACTGTACTCTTGCTCAATTCGGTGCTCGATACTCCTCCCATGACTCCATGCTCATAAAACTCCTTCAATCATCTCAAACAAGCCCTCACGGCTAGTTTCATGTGGAACATTGCCACCTCATCAACTCTATTCTCATTTCAACTCAATTAACTCATAATGACAAGTCTCATTGGACCTTCTTTCAAATCGACTCATCTCAAATCATCAAACTCTTCTCTTTAAAAATTTATACAATCTCGACTCAGTGAATGTAGAAAATGTTATGTACATCAAAATATAATTTCAACTCCTCAACTCAAACTCAAAATAAATACTTTAATGTAAAAATACTCAACTCATTGAAAGGCTCCTCTTACTCAACTCATACTTAAACTCTTTTCTAAATCAAAGATAAAACTATTAATTCTTTAGACTCAAAATAGTGTATAAGTAGTTTATGCAAAAAGGTTCACAATTAATTTATTTAAAGCTCCTCCTCAAAAGATCATTTATTTTCAAAACATTCCTAAGACTCCAATCAACTCAAATTATGCACATCACATACCACAAACTCACATTAGACCCCAATCCACTTCATCACATGACATCCTCATCAATATACCTCTTCGTCAACCATTCTACATATATTAAATAAGCATCATTCACATCATCACTCACATCGTCACCAAAACATCATCATCACATCATCATCATATATTATCATTTACATCATCATCAAACATTATCATCACATCATTGTTAAGTATCATCATCACATCAATCATCAAACATCTACTCCAAAATCCTCATTTTTGTCCTATGTTCATTTTATAGAAGCAAAGGGACATTCTTAACTAATCAAATCATTCTTTTCATTTCAATCAATACATATATATACACACAACTATCCATCTCAACCTCAAGACATTTAGGACAAGAAATCTCATCTTGAGTTCATGTGAATGAAACATGGACCCATACACTCAATAAAACTCAACTCAAGAATATCGTCAATACCTATAAATCTATATACAAAGATACATTTGTAGCCAAAAATATGAAAGATAACTATTTAGTAACTCAAGTCATTAAAAACATCAATCAACTAATAGTACTTAAAAACATTCCATAGTTTAGGAAAACTTTCAAGAAAACCTTCTTAGAAGGTTCAACTCTTTCACAACTTCTATCCAACACATATATGGGCATATGGAAGAACTAAATCCATATTTTAGGTTAGCCTTACATACCTTAGTGAAGACTTGAAGAAAACCTTGATGTTGGGTCTTCAATGGAGGACTCAAATCTTGAAGCTCTTGGACTCTTTTATTGGAAAAGGAGAAGAAGAAGAAGAGAGAGAGAGAGGAACCCCTAGGGCTTTTCTAGAGAGAGAGTGGGGGCTGAAAAATGATCCTAAAATGGTCTATGGTGATACATATATAATTTGGGACAATTCCCAAATTGCCCCTTCTTAAAAGTTCTGAAAAATAGGCAAAAATACACCTGGCGCGATAGTGGCGCATCGCGCCCTTGCAGCGCCAGGCTAATTACGCCTAAAACCTGCACACCTCGTAGTGGCGCGCCGCGCTAAGGACCAAACTACTGAGGCACATTCTTGGCGCGATAGTGGCGCGTACGGCGCCAAGGCTAATATTTTCTGGGTTCTGGAAATTGGCTTGGAAAACCCTGCACACCTTATAGTGGCGCGTCGCGCCAGAGCCCAAACTACTGAGGCATGTTTCTGGCACGATAGTGGCGCATCGCGCCACTGCGGCGCCAAGCCCAGTTTTCCAGCAATTGCAACCCAGGTCTGAAAATCTCTGTTGTACTAGTATGTAGTAAAATGGCTATAACTTTTGACTCCAAACTCCAAAAATTGCAATCTTGGTGGTGTTGGAAAGAAGACTCAAAGACCTTTAATTTGGTAGGTCGTGGGCCACCCAGTTCTTTAACTCCTAGGATATATGGTCGTTTGAAGTCGACCCTTATACTAACTCATCCGAAAACTTAATCGATTGGAGTTCTTTGGACTCGACTTGGTGTTAGAGATCCCTTATGACCCCTAAACACCTCTAACATACTTCAAATACTTAGGAATTAGTCCTAACTCACATGTAGAATTACAAGTCCTCCGGCCCGAGTCTACTCACACGTGAAGAAAGGTTTGATTCTTTGCGAAAAATTTTCTGGGGTGTCACACCTCTGCCCCTGGCTGAGGAGCTGTAGGCTCAGGTACTGGAGCCTTTGGAGCTGGCGGTGAAGCAACCCCCCGATCCATAGTTGTAGTTGCTGCTGCTCTTTCCTCATATGGCGACGTAGTAGAGCTCGCCGACTGAAGCACAACCTCAGGCATAGACTGGGCACGGGCCCTAGTAATCCTCGGGGTCCGGCTAGTCTCTCCTGCTACTGACTTTCCCTTTTGGGCAGCTGTCGCTTTTCTCGGAGGCATCGCTGTAAATATAATAGTATGTTAGGGAGAAATTATCCTGATAATACAGCTCTATCGCACGATTTAAAGTAAACGAAATGATAACATCCTAAATGTCCTGTAGCCCCCTGTTTATAGATGTGGTGTACAACACACCAATAAACAAGACTCTACCAGACACGGTCTGTAGACACTCCGAAGATGAACTACTCTGATACCACTTTTGTCACGACCTAGCCCCGTGGGCCGTGAATAGTGTCCAAATTGGACACTCGTATACACACATATTATCTATTGTCAATCGACAATTAAACACGATAAAGAATTTATATGGGTAGCACGTCGTCTCAAACGGTCACTTATATATATACCAAAATCAGCTATTTCTTGGGGAGTCTTAATTGTCAAAAATAAAATAACAGAATATGTAAGCCGACAAGGCTTCCACTCCGAATGTAAACGTCCAAAAACATAAGTCATACTAGTACACCGGACAATATCTATATACAACTCACTCATGTGTCTACAGACCTCTAAGAGGATTAACAATAGCATATGACGGGACAGGGCCCCGCCGTACCCCTAAATACACAAATATATACATTATAAGGATTAGTACCAAAAGTTTAGGCTCCGAGACAATGGAGCACTTCAACCCGTTGAGTAGAATCCTAAGGTGGCGGCTCTCCAAAATGAGTATCTGTACCTGCGGGCACGAAACGCAGCCCCCGAAGAAGGGGGTCAGTACGAAATATGTACCGAGTATATAAAGCATAAAATATATTCAAAGGAGATCACATCTGAAATAAAGATTCAGGAGTCAAGTATCATAATCAATAAATCACTGTACCTGTGTCTTATAAAATGAAGACATGCATATCATCATCATATATCGTACCTGGCCCATTATGGGACTCGGTGTCACAATTATATCAATATATCGTCATATGTATATATATACCATACCCGACCCTCTAACAAGGGACTCGGTGAATAGAGTAGTGTACACTGATACCGTACCCGGCCCATTATGCGACTCGGTGCCATAATCATATCGTCATATCATCATAATATCATATTATCATATCACGTACCCGGCCCTCTAGTAAGGGACTCGGTGAATAATGTAGTGGAATCCATACATGATAACATACCCGGCCTATCGTAGGACTCGGTGAATAATACCATAACAATATGCACGAATAAGGTATCGTTAGCAACCTTGTGAAATTTGATCATTATCGGAGACTTAATAGAATAAGCAAAACAGTCTATCATTTGAAAACCAAGACAATAGTCATTATGAATCACACCAATTATGGATTATACTAAAATATGAATTATATCACAACATGAGTTATACCAACTAGGATGGCTGGAATCATACACATGAGTCAAGACATAACAATATAAATTTTGAAAATCAAGAACGGTAGCCATCCGAGTATATCTACGAATAAGAGTTTCTTTGGAATTTAAGCATACGTCATTCGTTCGTTTCATATGGATCATGCCAAAAGAAGAAAATGTTAACTTTACATACCTTTAGCGTTTATACGTATATGCTGTCCAATATTGTCTCAACCTATATTAAAACGTTAAGCACTATGGTTAAGCTATGGACAAGAATAAAACGTAGTCTATCGTTAGTAGGTTATTTCTAAAAAAATTAGACAGCACCTCCCCTATACCGCTCACTTTTCCCACTTTTAAACTAGCCATATAATCATCAATCAACATCAACAATCCAAAATATTGACACAAAATAAGATTTATTATTGACAATAAGCCTAGAATATTTCCACCCCACTCATGTTACCAAAGCAGTAAATTCGGAAAGTCAAGTACCTCACGTTGTATCTAAATTTTAAAAATGAAAACGGCAAAACTGGACTTTATGACCTTCATGAAACATTTAGATCTCTGTCTTAATTTTCCAATGCAAAAGAAATCAACTCAAAAATCATTTTCTACAAAGAGATATCATCAAAATACGAACAGCTATACATGAAGGATTTTTCAATCCAGAATCTGGACAGAATTTGTCTTATGATTCATCCTCAGTTTTCGACATAATAACAACAGATATAGACTAAGACATAAACATAAGAGTTGTAGGTACGTGTATTATCTTTCCAAAACATATTTAATATCTAAAATCGAAGGTCTACACAATGAGATATTCCCGAATTACTACCAGCTACTCAATTCCAAAAACGGGTTTGAACATTCACAATCTTCATACACCTTTTTCCTCCAAATTCAAGAACAACAACTCATCAACAACATCAAAACAATATCAACCATTATTATACATCATCACTAAGCTAATTCCATCCATTTAATCTACCTAAAACAACCCTTTAACCTATAAATCTCAACAAATCACCAAACTAGTTTATAACACTATTTTCTCCGTTCTAATCCGTTAAAACTCTAACTAAACTTGTCAACAATGAAAAGGAGACTTTAATATTACCTTAAATTTGCAGCACCACATAAAATCTTCTCCTTATTGGATGATATCTAGCTCAAATTGAAGCCAATGCGACGTACAACAATTTTCTCTTCAAGAGCTTTGAGATTCGGGGTTTTAATTTTGGTCGGATTTGGTTTTTCTCTCAAGAACTTCCCCTCTCTCTCTCTCTGGAAATTTTTCTGGATATTTTCTTAGTCTAAAGTATGAAGGAAGAGATAAGAATTAGATTAATTTCGTGGGTATTGGGCCTGACCCGAATTAGAATTGGGTTGGGCCGAATTCACTATTTAGTTTGGCCTATCAGACTTAAAACGTCTATATCTTATTACTCTGATATCACATTTCGTCCCACAACCTATGGTTGGAAATATATTTCAATTACCTACAACTTTCATTTTGAGAGTTTTCCCAAATTCCCAAATTATAAAGAGGTTATGGCCTCCCAAAATCAGCTTACCCGAAACGTGACTTTAAGAAAAACATATTTGATGGCTTCTATTTTGATTTGGCTTAAGGGTCCTTCTTGAGATGTATTTTACTACACATAAATTATTCATATAACTTGACATCTACAACAAATCATGTCTTTTTAAATTCAAAATTAAAAGTCCTTGAATTTATAATCGTTAGCTTACGAATAATCCAAAATGCAAAAATACGGAATGTAACAATTTGTCATTTCTTTGGTAGTCATTTTGGAGAATACATTGTAACTCTTGTTGATTATAATGGAGCTTTTGGTCCTTGTGGTTTTTATTCTTCACATTGAAGAGGTTTTCCACGTAAAATTGGTGTCTAGTATGTTGATTTAGTTTTGCCTTGCTAGATTTATTTTGATGTTATGCTTGCTGCCCCAAATATTATTTATACTTGAATTAGTTTGCCTCCTCTTATTCAAATAGAAAGAAAAGTTTAGATTTGAATTTTCTTCTGCTAATGCCCTATTGTGCATTTTTATTTGTGTTTGCCTTTCCCAACTAGGGGTGTTCATAGTTCGATTTGGGTCGGTTATTGATTAAAACCATAACCAAACCAATTTAATCGGTTATCAAATGTCTAAAATCATAACCAAACCAAGTAAAATAATAACCACGGGTTTGATTATTGTCGGTTTGGTTCGGTTATTCGGTTTATGACTAGCCGAGACAATTCAAATATTCTCTCTCTACATTCTTCAAATTCTTACGAAGCTCCTCACGGCCTACAGAGGTTCGATACATAAAAGGAAACAACTTAAACATTCAAAACAAAAAAGAAAACAACTTAAAATCAATTTAAAATTTGAAAAATTTATTACAAACCTTCTCAAAATTTGACAATCTTATACTGGGGGTTGAGGAGTTAAGGTTGCTCTTGAGCCTTCACTGTTAGTTTATGACTGTGAGTTTGTGATTTTGTGAGAAACCAACGTGAGAGGAACAGAAATGTAAAAGGAAAACAGATACTAGGATTTTAAAGTTTTAACTTTTACCTTATGTTGCTATCTGCTACTTAAGTGCTTAGTGCTTATTAGGAATTTAGGATTTAGAATTGAGGATTTAGAATTGGGCTTGAGAGTTGGGCCAATGGACTTGGATTGTTGGACTTGGACTGTTGTTTAGTATTTATTAGAATTTATAATTGGGCTTGAGAGTTGGGCTTGGATTGTTGGGCCTTAAAAATAAGTAGATTAATATTAAATTAATAATTAAAAGGAATAAAATATCTTTAATTATTTATGAAAAACTAATATTATACATATAAATAATTATAAATTTTATGTATATAATTATCGGTTTGGTTCGGTTATTTATTCGGTTATTTTTTCCTATAACCATAACCAAACCAAATATTATCGGTTATTCAAATTTAAAACCAAACCAAACCAAACCAAACCAAATGTCGATTTTTTTATTCGATTTGGTTAAATTTTCGGTTTGGTTTTGATTTTAACCAAAACTGTGAACAGCCCTATTCCCAACATAAGAATGTATAAACATTAAATTCTGAATTGTTAATTAGTAACTAACTTTTATCACAAGTTAAAATTCACTAATCAATTTATATATCTTATGATTAAAATTCACTAATATCATTTTGATGGTAGACATGCTTCCTTCTACATTTACTAATTACTTAATTATCGTAAAAATTGCCCGTGATTTTTTCCCCCGTTAAATAAACTATATAAACTACTTAGCCATAGTTCTGATCTTTAAATTTATCAGAAGTGACTATTTTTAATTGGGAAAACTAAGTTCATGCTCCATAAAAACAAAATAATTACAAATAAATATTTCTTTACAATTCGTATCCCTCAAAGCATGAGATTCGCAAGTAAGATACCGTCACGGTATCAATATACCAACATGGTATCATTGAGGCTGCTTCAGTCCTTAATGATACCACCACAGTATATCTATATACTGTCATGGTATTATTGATGTCTACTTCAATCCTTCAGCTATATCTTCATGAAAACCATCATATACTGGTATAGTATCATTAAGGATCGTTTCATATAATCATTAAGGATCGTTTCATACAAATGTTGAACGATACCATCATAGTATGACATCATAAAGGTTATCCTAAGTCATTCGATATTACATGAACGATACTACCACAGTATATTCGTATATTATAATGATATTGAAAATCATTGATGAGATATTTTTAAAATCCTCAATGATACCATAACAATATATTGATACCTTATTGGTATCATGTATGATTGAACTCTATTTTTAAATAATAAAAATAAAATAATTAAGAGAAAGTTATTAAAATCACAATCTTATTTATTAAAGTAATTAGTAAATATATTCTTTATGATACTCCGTCGATATGTTGATACCATATCGGTATCATATAGAACTAAGATTAATCTTCTGTGATACTCCATCGGTATATAATACCCTATCGGTATCATATAGAGTGGATGCTGACGTGCGAATTTAAAAATAATTAAAGGGGGTACAGAGATAATTAATTTGGCCGAAGGGGTACATAAAAGAATTATTTAGAAAAGGGGTATAAAATGGTAAATAGTTTGTTTAAAGGGTCCATTTGGTGTAGTTTTTTTCTTTTAATATTCATCAAATATTTGCTAATTCTATCTATTAAATTTGACTAAAACTGCGGAAAAATAATAAGAATATGAGGAACTCACATTTGAAGGTATGAATTTTACAATCATGTATTTTTGATTTTATTAGAATTTAGTACGATTTTTCGGGATGAATCTTTTGCTATTTTATTTATAATTTTTTGTTTTTATGTTTCAGAATTATATAGAATTTTTTTTGCTTTTTAAAAGAAGAGCTTATTTTTTTTATACAAAATCTCCCCTTACACACATTATAGACCTCAAAAAATAAAATTGACAAAATGATCACAATTCAAGTACCACGTGTAAATAAACCATAAATAAATAAATTATAGACTGAAAATAAAAAAGGAAAACAAAAATCATTTGTGGAATTTGCAGGTAAATTCCAAAACAATGGCGTTCTCTGCAACTCTTCGATGTTCATCTTCTCTATACCGCCCTTCGAAGAATTCAACAATTTCAAGAGTTTTGCCTCAATCTTCTTCTTCAATCTCCTTTCGATCTTCGCCTTCGTTTTTTAATCGCAAAAAATCATTGTCTATTCGATCTGCTACACTTGAAGGTAATTTTTTACATACTTGACTTGAAGGAAACCAAAACTGTTTAGGATTTGATAATTTTTAGTTTGTTTGATTCATGTTTGAATAAGATTTGTAGTTAAAATTATATAGGAATAGTTTTTTTTCCTTCTAATTTCTAGTTAAAGTAGGTTTTGAGCTATTGTTTCCTGTTTTTCGTAGTGAAGAAGAGTGGAAAGGAGAATCGTAGTGAATACTAATGGAGATTATTGATATTTTGAGTAAATTGTTTTTTGTTCACTATTTATTTGAGTTTTCCAAAGTATAATCGATTAGAAGGATAGAGGAGGAGATTTTGTGGTGTGTTTATGGTTAGAGTTGAATTAGTTGTACCCTAGGGTGTGTCCTAGCAGTCACGGTCAATGAAGTGGTTGAGAATCATGAGTTATCAAGTTCAAATTTCAGCAGAGGCAAAATCACTAGGTGATTTCTTCCTATTTGTTTTGTCCTTGGTGGACAGAGTTATCTGGTACCTGCTGCTGGTGTTGCAAGCTGGACCGGACATCACAGTTATAAAAAAAGAGTTGAATTAGTTAAAATTAGTTTAACTTGTGATAAATTATCTGAATACTAAATGATATAGGAGATTCATATATAGTTGATCTAGGGTTTAAGGAGTAGTTGATTTATTGATTACAGTATATACAAAGGATATAAGCTGTAATTTTGTGATTGATTATGCTTGAAAGAAGAAGGTAGAAAATTTTTGTAAGCTATGAAGAACAGCTGAGCTTAGTCTATTGCAATTTCTCATTATTCTTCTAGTAGCGAATGCGTTGTAAATTTCTATTTGGAATATCATCTCACCCTTGAACTGTCTGTTTTGTCCCAAAATAAGACTGAAAATGATAGTTATTGATTGAAAACTTGGATTTCAGACTCTGGCCTGTTAGTTATATAACTGGAATAGCTGAAATTGGACAACATCAGTTTTCTTCTCTTGCCGTAGAGGCCATTTGGGATAGTATTTTCCTAGCTGGACTGTACATGATGACTCTTTTTGTCACTTGGTTGTTTACTAGCTAGCAGAAACATTATCCTTTTGGAAAGATAAAAAAACAAGAATCTAGGTTTGATAGTGTTTGGACGTTCTAACGCAAATCTGTTCCCGTTAACTGCCTGGAATTCAGGATAGACTGTTCGGCTGATTTTTGAGTAGTTTGCGTCAAACTTCTCAGTGAGCTACTAGAATATGGGATTTGCTTTCTGATATTTTTGGAGGTGAAGAACACTAAGTTTTGTATAACATTTAGAAATAGATCAAAAATTGAAAATTGAAAATATAAAAATATATAGGTGAAAGTTGAATATAAGGAGTAGTTGATTTGTTGATTACAGTATATACAAAAGATATAAGCTGTAATTCTATGATTGATTATGCTTGAAAGAAGAAGGAAGAGAATTTTTGTAAGCTATGAAGAGCAGCTGAGCTTAGTCTGTTGCAATTTCTCGTTATGCTTCTAGTAGCTAATACGTTGTAAATTTCTATTTGGAATATCATCTCACCCTTGAACTGTCTGTTTTGTCCCAAAATAAGACTTGAAAATGATAGTTATTGATTGAAACTTGGATTTCAGACTCTGGCCTGTTAGTTATATAACTGGAATAGCTGATATTGGACAACATCAGTTTTCTTCTCTTGCCGTAAAGGTCATTTGGGATAGTATTTTCCTAGCTGGACTGTACATGATGACTCTTTTTGTCACTTGGTTGTTTACTAGCTAACAGAAACATTATCCTTTCGGAAAGAGAAAAAACAAGAATCTAGGTTTGATAGTGTTTGGACGTTTTAACGCGAATCTGTGCCCGTAAACTGTCTGGAATTCAGGATAGACTGTTCGGCTGATTTTTGAGTAGTCTGCGTCAAACTTCTCAGTGAGCTACTAGAATATGGGATTTGCTTTTTGATATTTTTGGAGGTGAAGAACACTAAGTTTTGTATAACATTTAGAAATAGATCAAAAATTGAAAATTGAAAAAATAAAAATATATAGATGAAAGTTGAATATAAAAGAAAAGGTGCACAAAAATTGATTTAACTATCTAGTCAGATAATATGTGTACATTATATGAGAACTCTTTGGAAAAGTAACCGTTCAAGGTACTTTGAGGAAGGTCTATTACCTTTTTTTGATGACAAGGGAAACCCGCAACCGCTATCCTTTGGGTGCGCACAGGGTAAAACCCCCGCTCCTATGCAATAACTCGCAAACCATACAGGAGAGGTAACCCGCACTAGGCAAACCTGGTGCGATGAGCTCGACCCAGAAGGCAAACCTTTTGCTTTCGCTAGCAAGGGGTTTCGAACTTGTGACCTCCAACATGGAAGTCCCAAACCCAAACCAATGGGCCACCCCGAAGGGTTAAGGAAGGTCTATTACCTGTTTCCAGATGAACCAAAATTTTTGAATACCAAAGCTTATGCTTAGGAGAGTTTGAATGTTTTACTTCAGAACCGTTATCCAGAAGATTCAGACAATATGCTTTATTTTCACTTTCCATCATTTAAGAAGCTGTTTAAAGAAGGTTAAGTGCCACTGGGAAGAAATTGATCAGCTTTGATCACCTTGCTTGAATTTAACTGGTTTTTCTGTTACATTCTAAAATAAGAAATTTGGATTTTGGTTCGATGAAGTGATGAGCAAGTTGATAAGAGACGACCGGTAGCAGTATGTCTCGCTAAAACCATCATAAAGGAGGTCTAGGGCATCAAGGCTTAGTATTTGTCTGATTATCTCTTCTGTGCTTAAAGTCAAGGATGACTTTACTGGCTTTGTACCTTTCATTCATTGAAAGAAAATCATGTGGTGAGTTTCAGAGCACTAACTTTAACAGCAGGGAAAAGGAACAATCTAATAATAACATCTAAAACTTTGGGATTTGGGAGTAGAGCCTGAATAGAACATTCTTATTTGTCCAATGGTCTTGTAATAAATAGTGCAGCCTCTTTTGACACAAGATAACCTTTTTAAATATTCCTGGATTACGACTATAAAACTTATAGCTTTTTGACTCATTTTCTACATTATAAAACTGAAGAAGAAATAAACTCAAAGTTTGTATAAATGTTGGTATTATTGATATAAATATGGCTTAAGTTGGGATATCCTACCAAAATGCAGAGAAAACAATTCAGCTTACTTCATGAAGGCAAAACCAATTAAATGTGCAGTAGCTATTCTAAAGTTAGATTCTTTCGTTGCTTTGTTATTTTTCTGCCAGATTTCATTTCAAAGTAGTGCATATTTACTAATTTCTCCTTCGTCAACCCCAAATCTTACTCAAAAGGCTCTGATCTTTGAAGTTATCTTACTTGCTCGAACTAGACTAGAATAAGATCCATGAACTTGTGAAGGGAACAATCATCAAGTTACCTTGACGAAGTTCCATATACTCCTGTCAGATTAGCCAACTTCTAAGCACTGCACCACACTCAGCATATTCTTTTGACTGGTTCACTTCGAAAGTAAGGATACAGGATATGATTTCAATGATTGAATTAAAGTTGAAGAAATAAGAGTAATCCTTTTTAGCTATGAAGTTTTGCTTAGACTGATATTTTGTGAAATATATCCATGTTTCTGCTGTAAATAAATAATTTCTATTCATCCTAGTGTATGTTTGGGATTGAAACGTTGTTATTGTTGTTGCATTTTATCCTAGAGTACTGATACCGCTATTTCTGTATGATGTCTGGCTAATTATGGAGTTTAAGATGTTAGTTTCATTTACATAATATACTGGTATAATAGTGAAAGAAAATATAAAAGAGATATTGAATGTCTAGCTTGATAGGAAAAACATCACAACGTGTGAACTATGATTTTGAAATTTTGGAAGTTACCAAAGTTATATAGAACAAGATTTATTTGTGGAATGGTGTGAAACATTTTGGTATGTCCCAAATGGAAGAGTGTCAAGGATTCAAGTAGACAAAGAAATGGTTGAATCAAAAAGCTCACTCAATTATCCAAATTTGAGTGCCATAGCTTACTCAAGAAAGTTTGAGTGCTTCACTTCAAAACCTTATATGAGAAATATCCAAAAATTATAATTACATTTTACGAGACTTAAACGGGATTCTACTATTGTCCAAATTATTAATTGCACTTACTTTAACAAAGGAGATGCATTTTAATTGTAGTTTTCTTTTACAGTTTTATGTCTTTTATAATTATAGGCAAATTGTTATGAGCCATAATACTTTTAATATGAATTTTAGAACTCTAACTTAGTATATCTACAATAACTGAATCACCATCTTTTTTCAGAGTAAAAAATAGTAAAAGTGACTTTCCAGAGACAAACCGTGCCATATGTAGTTAGGCTGAATTAATAGTTAAAGCTTGATGTTGACATTATTACAGGTGATCTCTCTTGGCTCTGATAAGTTGCTTTGGTTCTAATATATGCAGCAGCACCTGCATCTGGAGGAGTAGCACCTGCAGTTTCCTTAACCGACAATGCATTAATGCACTTGAATAAAATGAGGAATGATCGGAATGAGGACTTGTGTCTTAGAATTGGCGTTAAACAAGGGGGATGCTCGGGAATGTCATACACGATGGAGTTTGAAAAACGAGAAAATGCTAGACCAGATGATTCAATCATTGAGTACAATGGATTTGTTATTGGTATGTGTGAATTTAATTTCTCATTTTCTAACATGTCAGTCTTGGTTTTTTTTGCCAGAGAATGAGTATTTTCACACCAAAGTTGGAGCACATTTGCAGTTAATTCCGTTGGATCTGTGTCCTTCTGCAAACCCTTAACTCCTTAGCATGGAAGAAGATAAATTCAGTGAAACAACCATACTTGTGTTAATCACGGATACTCAACCTTCCCTGTAGTTGATGAGATAGTTACTGTGTTCATTTAATGGAAAGACAATAAGACAAGTAAAAGAAAGTATGGATTGAGTGATTGGTTGGCCTGATAGATAAAAGAGTTGATAGATGCATTAGCAATTTAATGTGATGACCTCCATGTAAATGAAAGTGCAAAGAGTTCTCTGGTTTTAACAGTCTTGTGGAGAAACAGAGAGGGGAGATCGCTGCTCAAATGAAGTATAACTCTGCCATAAAAACATTTGTGGAATTTCTCTTCACATCTCCATTGAAAATTTCCCCGGACCCCGTGCATCACGGGAGCTTAGTGCACCGGGCTGCTCTTTTATCTCCATTGAAATTCTACTCTCAAGGATCTATCTATGCTTCATATCTCGAGACTTGTGTGCTATGTAAAGTTTGCTTGATTGATTTTCTAATGCTCATTGCGGTATAAAGATTACCTATATTTAGCTCTTGTATGCTTCTAAAGCTAGCAGTCTCATGCCATACTCATCTACTTAGACAATTTAGTTCACTTTCAGACAAATTATAATGCCCTTGATTCAGTAAGGTTCCCTTGCCAATTTGTGCGGCCTTTTAACTCATGAAGTAGTTATGCTATTTTATAGTGTTGGGTCCATTCAAGAGACGAGTACCATTTCGCTCTTATATTTGTAGGTTATGCGTGCTAGCTACTTTTGTCTGTTTTCTTTTCCATTGATTATTGGAGTTTATTTATGAAATTTCTGCTGCATCGACTCTTTCTTGCAGTTTGTGATCCGAAAAGCCTTCTCTTCATCTTCGGAATGCAACTGGACTACAGCGATGCATTGATAGGTGGGGGATTCTCTTTCAAAAATCCAAATGCTACGCAAACCTGTGGTTGTGGTAAATCGTTTACTGCTGAGATGTAAGAGCATGTACTCTTAGCAACTTAGTACAAAATTAGCATACTTGAACACCAACTGTGGTTTGCTTGGACCACTGGATATACTGTAATGAAGATTTGCTATGAAGACTATAATGTGCATAGGGACTGTTAACTTTTAAACATGTGTAACTGGGAATGCATTTTATTCTTTTTACTGCACAAATGGCTAAACCTCTATGTCATGTCGATTTATGCTTCGTGGGGCGGATCTGCAATGTAATTCGTGTGAACTCAATAGTATTTTCTCAGAAAAAATCATTAAATTTATCTAAATGATTGTGAATTCAATTATTATTGTCTATTAACTTGAGCTTGTTATAGTGATTCATAAATTTTATATCCCAATTTTGTTCCTGTGTGAGAGGGGGGGGGGGGGGGAATCATAAACCAAGCTTAGTCGAGATTCTATAATATTGAGCTCAATTGAGTCAAATCGAGATTTTTTTATTACTGTTTTTTTGCTGAGGTAGTATGACATAAAATAAACGGAAAAGGGTCAAAATTACCCCTGAATTTTGAAAAATAGTTTATTCATGTCCTTCGTTATACTTTAGGGCCAATTATACCCTTATTATTATACTATGGGCCAAATATGCTCTTGAGTATAACGGAGTGCCACGTGTCGGCCTCTCAGTGGACAACTTATTTTCCCTTTTAAATGTGTTTTTTTATTTGTTTTTAAATCTGTTTTTTATTTGTTTTTAAATATGTTTTTAAAATTTATTTTTTAAAATCTATTTTTTAAAATATGTTAATTTTAAAAAAACAGATTTTTTTAAAAAAGATAAAAAAAAGATTTTAAAAAAAGAAAGATTTTAAAAACAAATAAAAAAAACATATTTTAAAAAATAAATTTTAAAAACAGATTTAAAATCTTTTTTTTTTTAAAATCTGTTTTTTATCTTTTTTAAAAAAAATCTGTTTTTTAAAATTAACATATTTTAAAAAATAGATTTTAAAAAATAAATTTTAAAAACAGATTTAAAAACAAATAAAAAACAGATTTAAAAATAAATAAAAAAACACATTTAAAAGGGAAAATAAGTTGGCCACTGAGAGGCCGACACGTGGTACTCTGTTATACTCAAGGGCATATTTGGCCCAAAGTATAACAATAAGAGTATAATTGACCCTAAAGTATAACGAAGGGCATGAATAAACTATTTTTCAAAGTTCAGGGATAATTTTGACCCTTTTCCGTAAAATAAATCTATAATGCTATATGATTTATGCAAATTATCCCATTATAAATTCAAAAAAATAATGCATGAGAATGACATTAGGTGATTGTTTTGAATATGAAGGACTGATAACAATATCTCTGTGTTGATTAAAAACAACTAAACAAGTGTTATAAATTCAAAGTCCAAGACTTGTTTGTGCCCAAAAATGATGCAAATCAATTTTCCTAATTTGGTCCAGCATTAAAATGTAAATCCATTTAAAAACTGTTTTCTTGTAATATATTCCATAGCATACTAAAACCATTTCAGTTGGGGTAAAAAAAGTAATAGTTGCAAGTAGGGGTGGGCAAGCTAGGTATTGGGAGTGATTTAGTATGGGTGGAAAAGTGGGTCGGGTCAAATTAGGGTTAAAAGTAAGACTAACCTTTTCGTTCAATAAGAACATGATACATTACATTTTAAAGCGGAAAATGGAGTTTTAATGGGTGAAGGAAAATGTAATTAGTTTTTAACAGGTAAGAGGTAAATATAATTTTAAAATATCATGTGACGTGTTTAAAATCACAAGTTTTTACTACATTATATGTAATAAGATTTAAAAATCTCTGTATTTTTTTTTGAAAATAAGAGAGATATGCTACATAAAACTTTAAAAAGTCGTTTGGTACATAGATTAAATTATTTCAAAATTATAATTCCAAAACTAATTTATCCAATTCGAAAGGTGAAATAAAATAAATCCAAATTAAACAAGATAGGTAAAATATCATTTAAACAGTGGTACAACTTTATTTATATTATTAATTAAATATAATATAAATATAATTTCAAATTTAATTTTAAGATATCTCCTTTATCTCGCGTACCAAACAATTCGGGGATGAAAGCCCTCAACTCTAGGAGACAATCTACGATTTCCGCGTTGTAATAAACGCCCAACATTTTCTATAAATATAAACAGTACTTAGCAGTTACTACATTAAGTACCTCATTTGACCGGCGGCACTTAGTTCTAATTTTTTCCGGTTTATTACAACAACGTACGATGAACTATCCTCGAATTTTCCAAACAAATTTCACTTCACTTTAGTTTTTTTTGGGTAATAATTTTGTTTTGTTGATTAATTGTTATATTTAGCAGATTGAAATGGCAGAAGGAGGAATTCAGTCAAAGTATGTAAAATTAACAAAAGATCAAGCACCTCTTGAAGAAGACATTAAGCCTGGAGAGCTCAATCAGCCTATTCATGTCCCTCAGGTCTTTCTTTGATCTGTTTTTAATTTGATTCGTAGAGGCGAATTTAAGATTTGAACTTTTTCGTAATGGGGTTGTGGGGTTGCATTTGTTTAATGTTTTTTTGCTAGATCTGCCTTTAATTGCTGATGGGTGTGGGATGAAATGTTCTCTGTCAATTTATCTTCTTGGCTAATTGTGTATGAGTCATTGGATCTTTTGGATTATTCTGTGTGAAGAAATGTAGGGATATGAGCTTATTGATTTCTTGTTAGACAGAAACTTTGTTGATTCTTAATAGTTTTGATTATAAGATCACGTAATTCCCACTCAACTCGTCATAAGAAACATATAGTCAACGGCTTGTTTCTAAATTCATCACTGCACACTAACAACTGTCGTACAAACAATGTAAAAATAATGAATAGATATTGTCATAAGAAACATATAATCAAGGGCTTGTTTTGAAATGTATCACTGCACACTGACGACAACTATTCTATAAATAAAGAGTGTATAAGTGCCACGATTATCCTGCAGACAGTTACATGTTTTTTTTTTGATAACCGAAAAATCCGTCTGTAGCCCCGCCCTTTGGACCAACCATAGCCTTCTAAACTCGGTGGATAATGGGCTCGCCCCTCTACCCTTCTCCACTTAAATACCAGGCTTCTCTTTGCATGGTGTGGGGCTTGAACCTGTGACCTAAGCCACAAATCCTCCACCCTTTGCCACTTGAGCTAGGCCCTGGGGACAAAACAGTTACATGTTTAATCGAATGAGGTTCTTGAAGAATGCAAACAAGCATTTCCTTTGTAGGAACTTTTTTCTGTCAGTGATTACATGGTGTAGCGTTTAGCGGACTTCATTAATTGAAATTGCCAAAAAGTATAGTACTTTGATTCCAATTAATCTGCCAGATGTTAGTATGCTCTTAATTGGTTTAAATTTTGTACTAGGTTTGGTTCTTGTCTATCTTTCCTTCTATTACAAATTTCATGTCTCATTGAGCAGCTAGTCGTTCACAAGTGCAACGAATGTGGACAAGTTTTACCTGAAAGTTTTGAGCCTCCTGCAGATGAGCCTTGGACAAGTGGGATTTTTGGATGTACAGAGGACAAAGACAGTTGTAAGTGTTCTTTTTTACATTATGTACATAATGCTTGTAATCACTTGTGTATGTTCCTCTTTACACTGTCTAAATAGTTTCCAAAAGACATTCTTATGAATGAGCATCTCACCTCCAAGTTTTTCCTTTCTCCACTTTGGTAGTATCTTTGCGTTTATCTACATCCTACCAGTGTGGTTGAAAAGCAGCATACCAAAAACTTAACAAAACCGTCCATTTTTCTCTTTCACCATTTTTTTTTAGTGAAAGAAGCTCACTCTATCATTTTGGAAGGACTTACATCTCCAAGGATAGGGTCTATCGGAAACAACCTCTCTATCTCTACGAGGTAGGGGTAAGGTCTGTGTACACTTTATCCTCCCTAGATCCCACTTGTGGGATTACACTGGGATGCTGTTGTTATCGTTAGATCTCTTAAGGATAAGCTAATTAAGTAAGCATTTATATACATCATGTAAAAAGGACTGAGGCCTGCTTGTCTAAATTACAAATTTAATATTGCTCTTTATCATTTTCGTTAACCCTTTCCTGTTGTGGCACAAAGCACTTGAACTATGAGAATAGTATCTTGTAGCTTTAACATAGAAAGCGAAACCTTTAGTATCTCTGTTCCCAATTAGACCTCTTTGATCTTCAGACTAACCAAGTGAAGAGATTAGGTCCTTACAGTCTTGGTCAAGTAACTAATTTCTGCCAAAACCAATGGGAGGTGCTAGAAATACTGTGTAACCGGGCAGCTCATCATTCTGACACTTAGGAGGGGACATAGATTAGTCTTTGGTTGCGGTTTGGTATTCTGCAAAAGAGAATAGTAAGATCTATCCAAAAATGTAGGAGATGGAAGAATAAGCTCTTTGTACATCAAGTTTATCGATAATCAACTAATAGTTGGTCTTATTCAATTTTGTAAAATATAGACGTCTATCACTATGTTAGGTTGTTATTACTCTGGTTCGATTTCTGGTATCCTTCCATCTCAGCAAAGAACCTCCTTATCATATTCTTGAATGTGGTCTATGTGCAGCTGTTGCTTCTTCTTTTAACCTGGTTTTTATATCTTACCTCTATAGGTTGGACAGGACTTTTCTGCCCGTGTGTCTTGTTTGGGCGTAATGTCGAGACCCTGAGAGATGATACTCCTTGGACTACCCCTTGTGTTTGTCATGCCATTTTTGTTGAGGGTGGCATTGCTCTTGCAGTTGCAACAGCAGTATGTCATGGTATTGATCCAGGTACATCATTCCTCATTGGTGAAGGCTTACTATTTAGTTGGTGGATGTGTGGAATATATACTGGTCTTTTCCGGCAGTCGCTGCAGAAGAAGTATCATCTCAAGGTAACATCATCTTTTTGTGTGTATATATGCATAAGTAGGATCAAATCCTTCTTCCTTGATCAATTTTATTCAATGTCTTCTTGAATGTCCTGCAAATCTTAACATTTTAAAAAGTTGTTAGCTTAGACTTCGCAACATCTAGAGGACGGAGATCATCTTAACTATTCTAATTGCAAGAAAGTATCTTTTTCTGATGTTACTGTGACCACAAGAATAAAGGGTAACAAAACTTTGGAGTAAATTGTTTATCATTAGCTGAAGTTGGCGTTTTTTTTTTTTTAGTATTAATATTTTCGGAAGAGGATCTTTGGAGCAATGGTTAAGTTGTCTCCATGTGATCTATAGGTCACTTGTTTCGCCTTTGGAATCAGCCTGATGGTTGCTTCAGGGTAGGCTTCCTGCATCACACCCACTTAGGGTGTGGCCTCCCCCTGCATGAATGCGGGACATTTAGTGCACATATTGCCCTTTATTATTATTTTTTCGATAAAGTAAGTTCACATGCTTTTATTGTACAATGCAATTTTGCCTCTGTCATCTATATGGTTGACCTAAAGTTTAACTCTTGGGAGATGAGAGTGGGACTTTAGCAACGAAGTGTGACATAGCAGTGAAAGAAACTTGAATGAACCATAGGAGACTAGTGTGTTCAAATCTCAGTAGACGCAAAGAAATGCTAGGTGATTTTATCCTATATGTCTTAAAGTCTTGTTGGAAAGAGTTATTTGGTAGTTGTACTGATGGAAGGTAACATGTACCCGAAGGATTAGTTATGGTGCACATAAACTGGTCCATACACGTACAAAAAGAGAGATTAGAGTGGGACTTCATGTTTACAGTTAATATTGTATGATTCTCTGTCAGATTATACCTGGTGGTGGTTGTTGTATAACACTTTCGAAATGATGCAGAATTCCCCGTGTGACCCTTGCTTAGCACATTGCTGCTTGCACTGGTGTGCGTTGTGCCAGGAGCATAGAGAGATGAAGAATCGTCTGTCAGATAATTCTGCCATGCCGATGACAATAGTCAATCCTCCTCCTATCCAGGAGATGAATGCTGGTGCTAGCGACAACCGTGAATCTGTACCTTCCTCAACAAATAACACCGAACAAACCAACCTCGAGATGCAAGCTCTATGAAAACTCCTCTATTCTACAACATATTCGATTTAGTATGTCAGGTAGCATATACTTTTCATTTTAGTATATCACATAACAGTTGAAAGAGTTTTCGTGTGTGTCGGTTTCTGCTGGCACAGTCACCCTTGGAGCTAAGTTATACAGGAAAAAAAAATAATGTCTTGGACTGCAGAGGAGTAGCAAAATTTGTACTCTTTTTGTTTGTATTTTAAAAGTCCATTAAATCTTCTTACATCATTGGTGTAAGTAAAACCAGCAGTAGGACCTGCTAATATTTCATTTGGCAATTTGACTTGAAAAAAGTGGTTCTTTGGGCTCCGCACTCAGATTTCTATGGATCAAATCTTATTAAATTGAAGTATAAACACCAAGGTAGTATTACAAAACCATGCATAGAGAATTTTAGGATGAAATTTCACCTTTTGATTTCTCAAAATCGAGAGCCAAATAGCCAAAGAAGTGTCGTTGGCGTTATTACTGAAACTAAAGGTTTTTAGTGGCGACATAAAAAAGTCGCTACAAATGATCCATTTTGTGACAACTTAATCGCCATAAAAAGATACTTCTATCGCCACGAAATATGAACTTTTTTTAAAAATAAGAATAAAAAAAATATTTTACTATTAATTGTCCATTAATATGATAATTATCCATTACCAATACAAAACAATCCAAATATATGGGAAAATAAGTATCCCTTTATGCATTATTGTTGGGAAAAGTGACCTTTTGGCTCGAGACTCCACACGATGAACATGTTTGGGGAGGAAACACCACAACTAAAGTTTGATATGATAATAAATAATGAAAATAAATTGGACACGAGAATTTTATGTGAAAACCTCTCAAACAGATAGAGAAAAAAAACCACGGGGTAGAAGGATTTTACTATGATAATATGGGAGTACACTGCTCTCAAATACAAGGAAAAAACAACAATTTACACTTCTCTCTCGTAAAAGAAACAACTACTAAAGAGGACACTCAAGACTACAATATTTATCTTAGTTTATAACTCTGTTTGTATTTTTACTCTCACTTTTTTTGAATGAATTAAATGAGGGCACGAGGCCCTCTATTTATAGGAAGATGAAAACACGTAAAAGGATGGAGTATACGCGTTTTTAAAAACGCGTAAACACACCTACCCTTCCTACCAAAACGTGTAAATACAAACACACTTACCCTTCCTATCTTTTACTTTTCTCCTTGAAGACTTTTCTTGCAGCTCTTTTTGACTTTCTTTCAGAACACACGGTTAGTAAAATTTGGTGCCAATCATATAGATATTATGATTGTTATGTATGTCAACAATGGATAGCAATTACAAATATGAAAAGATAAATGATATTTTTGATGAATAAATATGTGTGATATGCAGATAACATATCTCTCACATTCAACTTGTAAATAGTTACATATACTAAGTGACCTCTCATAAATTAGAATAAAAAAATATATATATGTTGAATTTTATGCATATATGTGAAAGCTCCAAAATCCAGGATAGAGTGGCAGGTACTCAACAAATGCCTAACAATCTTATATACATAACTAAGGGTGTTAAAGAACAAATGGACTAATGGATTGTCCACTTGAAATATTTGTGGATTGTCCATTTGAAATATTTGCTTAATTTAAGTGGTATTTTACTTCATCTTTTTTTGGTTATAAATAAGTCATCATTTGCAATGTAAGATACACACAAAAATAGAAAAAAAATTCTACTATTCTCTCTATATTACTACTTTCTCTATATTATCTTGCTTCTTCCTTTATAAAATTATCAAGTTAGTTAATTTATAACACGTTATCAGCACGAAACTCTAATTTTTCAGAAAATTAACTTCTATATCAGGTATATCTACTAAAGAAATTTAATTTTTAAGTTGTCTTTATTACTTTCAAATTAATTTTCATCATGTCAAACTTCTCAAACTTGGAATTTGTGGCACTTGATATTTCTAGCAAGAATTATTTGTCATGGGTACTTGATGTTGAAATCCACCTTACCGCTAAGGGTCTTGGTGATGCTATAATTGAAGGAAATACATCATCAAGTCAGGATAAAGCAAATGCTATGATTTTTCTTCATCATCATCTAGATGAAAGCCTGAAAATGGAATACTTGACAGTGAAAGATCCACTTGAATTGTGGAAAAACATAAAAGGGAGGTATGACCACCTCAGGGCAACGGTATTGCCAAGGGCTCGTTACGAATAGATGCATTTACGGTTTCAAGATTTTAAAACTGTAATTGAGTATAATTCTTCTGTATTTAGAATAACTTCCCAATTAAAATTATGTGGGAAAACTATAAATGATGAGGGCATGTTAGAAAAGACACTAACTACTTTTCATGCATCTAATGTAATATTACAACAGCAATATCGTGAAAAGGATTTTAAAAAATATTCTGAATTGATCTCATGCCTTTTGGTAGCTGAGCAACATAATACCCTTTAATGAAAAATCATGAATCCCATCCCACTGGAACTACTCCGTTACCGGAGGCAAATATGGAAAAAGCACATGGCCAGTCTGAAAGAAGACAAAATAAAAATCATGGCCACAATAATGTGCATGGACATGACAATGACAGAAGACGATTTAATAATAGTCGTGGTGGTGGTCAACATAAAAGGAAGAACAATATCAGATCTCAAAATGGCCCTTCGAGAAGTAACTGTCATCGTTGTGGCATGAAAGGCCACTAGAAAAATGAATGTCGGACGTCTGAGCATTTTGTAAGACTTTATTAAAATTCTTTTAAAAAAAAGACAAATAGAGGTGGTGCCTCTTCTTCTAATGCTCGGATAGAGTCACACTTGACGTTCAAAAATAATGTTGAGGCAAGACCTTTGAATAATGATAATATTGAAGCAAATATGGCTTTAAGGGATGATGATTTTAATTACCTCAATGATATTACTCATTTGGAGGTTGAATTTTTTTTAAGGATCTTAATTGATGTTTAATTTCATGTTTTTCAATATGTTGTCATTTTTATGTACTTTGAATTATTGTGTTTTTACGTTTATGTATTTTAAAAAAAAATCAGGGCCACATTTTTATGATAATTGTATATTGTTTATTGCATTATGCTATTTTACAATGTGGTAATTAATTACTATTAGTGTGCTATTATTTAATATTAATATCATATTGTTACTAAAAATAATATTCGCCTTATTTAATGTCATTATACTAATTGTTTATTCTTGTTGATATTTTAGACATTAATAATATATAATGATTGTATTATTTTTGCCAATAAACAAATTATCTATACATGATGAATAATATTATATTAATGTTTTATAATTTTATTTATTTTATATTTGTTTTAACACTTATGTATAATATTTATTTAAGGTTAATAAGTATATTCTGTCATAAATTTTTTGAATTCTAAGTTTATTAAACTAATTCACTAGTAAATTATTAATTTATATAAAATTATGTTTATTATTAACGTGTTACACCTCAGTTGGTTAATTCTTATAATTTGGCACGTTAGGTTCATATTATCAATCATTTTTTCTGTGTTACAAATTCATTACAATATAATTTCATAAACTAAATTATTGTAATATTCATCATAATTGAATCCTATAATTTTTAAAAATTCTAAATTACCACAATTTAACTTTAAAAGGGACTTATGTTTTTCTAGATAAATTGTTACTTATTTTATTTCTTACAATGCATTTTTATTTTATGAAGATAAATAAATTTTTCAGTCTTCAATTGGATTCAAGATGAATAGTAGAGATATGTGTCTTTTGGATAGTGCCACAACTCATACGATATTAAAAGAAAAAAAATATTTCTGTCATTTGATTATGAAAAAGGCCTATGTCAATACAATATCTGGTAGTACAAAATTGATTGAAGGCTCTGAAAAAAAGGCATTATTACTAATTGGAGGAACGATATTGGTAATTGATAATGCATTGTATTGTAGTAAGTCTCAAAGAAACTTGTTAAATTTTAAGGTTATTCGCCAAAATGGCTATCATATTGAGACTGCAAATGCAGGAAAGGTTGAATACCTTTATATTACTACAATAAATATGGAGAAGAAAACTGTGCACGAAAAATTACCTGCACTTTCTTCTGGGTTGTACCATACAAATATTGGTATTGTTGAATCACATGTCATAGTAAACAAAAGGTTTACTGATTCTAATGATTTTATCATTTGGCATGACCGGTTGCGCCATCCCGATTATAATATGATGCGCAGAATTATTGAGAATTCACATGGACACACTTTGAAGAATTAGAAAATTCTTCAATCTAAGGAATTCTCTTATGTTGTTTGTTCCCAAGGAAAACTGATTATCAAACCATCAGCAACTAAGGTTGGGATTGGATCTCCTGCGTTTCTGGAACGTATACAGGGTGATATATGTGGGCCAATTCACCTTTCATGTGGACCATTTAAATATTATATGGTCTTGATAGATGCATCTATAAGATGGTCACATGTGTGCTTATTATCAACTTGCAACATGACTTTTGCGAGATTGTTAGCTCAAATTATAAGGTTAAGAGCACAATTTTCAGATTATGCAATAAAGACAATTCGTCTTGATAATGCTGGTGAATTCACATCTTAATCATTTAATGATTATTGTATGTCGGTTGGAATAAAAGTTGAGCATCCGGTCACTCATGTCCATACTCAAAATGGTCTAGCAGAATCATTGATTAAACGCCTCCAATTGATAGCTAGACCATTGCTAATGAGGACAAAACTTTCTATTTCAGTATGAGGGCATGCTATTTTGCATGCAGCAGCACTTGTGCACATAAGGCCAATAAATTATCATGAATTTTCTCCATTACAGTTGGCGTTTGGAAGGGAGCCAAATATATCTCATCTTAGAATATTTGGCTATGCGGTATATGTCCCAATTGCTCTACCGCACCGCACAAATATGGGTCCCTAAAGAAGGTTGGGAATATATGTTGGATATGAATCTCCTTCTATTATAAAATATCTGGAACCTATGACTGGAGATTTATTTACGGCAAGATTCGCTGATTGTCATTTTGATGAATCAGTATACCCAATATTAGGGGAGAACATAAGCAGTTGAAAAATGAGATAGATTGGAATTCAATGTCACTATCTCATTTAGATCCTCGAACAAATCAATTTGAGCAAGAAGTTCAAAAGATGATTTATTTGCAGAATATTGCAAATCAACTGCCGGATGCATTTACTAACCTTCCACGAGTTACTAAATCGCATATCCCAACTGCTAATGCTCAAGTTCAAGTTGATGTCCTGGTAGGACAACTTGTTCAGGCAAATGAGTCTAGGCCACGCTTAAAATGTGGATGACCATTTGGTTCCAAAGATAAAAATCCTCGAAAAAAAAAAGAAATAAATGATCAAGATGATCATAATTTGGAGGCGAGTGCTCAAGAAGAGCCTAGAGACACAACAAATGGTGATACCACCAAAGAGGTCCAAGTACCTGAAAATAATGAGAATGAAGAAATCTCAATAAGTTTTGTCTCGACAGGAAAACGGTGAAACTAAAATGATATTGTGGTCGATAATATTTTTGCTTATAATGTTGCCATTGAAATAATGCAACAAGATAAGGATCTTGAACCAAAATCTGTCAATGAATGCAGACAGAGAAATGATTGGCCAAGATGGAAGGATGCAATTCAAGCAGAGTTAACTTCACTTGAAAAACATGAAGTTTTCGGATCAATAGTCCGAACACCTGAAGGTGTCAAGCCAGTAGGGCACAAATGGGTTTTTGTGCGTAAACGAAATGAAAAGGGTGAAGTCGTAAGATATAAAGCACGACTTGTAGCCCAAGATTTTTCGCAAAGACCTGGCATTGACTATATGGAAACATATTTCCCTGTGGTGGATGCAATTACTTTCAGATATCTAATAAATTTGGCAGTTCATGAAAAGCTTGAAATACACTTAATGGACGTGGTCACTGCCTATTTATATGGCTCATTGGACCACGATATTTTTATGAAAATTCCCGAAGGGTTCAAAGTGCCTGAAGCATACAAGGATTCTCGAGACAATTGCTCAATAAAACTTCAGAAATCCTTATACGGGTTGAAACAATCAGGACGAATGTGGTACAACCGTCTTAGCGAATATTTGCTAAAAGAAGGATATAAAAATGATCCAATTTTCCCTTGTGTCTTTATGAGAAGGTCTGGATCTGAATTTGTCATAATAGCAGTATATGTTGATGATTTGAATATTATTGAAACTCCGGAAGAACTTTCAAAGGCAGTAAAATATCTGAAAAAGGAGTTTGAAATAAAAGACCTTGGAAAAACAGAATTTTATCTTGGTCTACAAATTAAACATTTTACAAACGGCATATTTGTCCATCAGTCAACATATACTGAAAATATTTTTAAAAGGTTTTATATGGATAAAACACATCCATTGAGTACCCCAATGGTTGTGAGATCTCTTGATATTAATAAAGATCCATTTCGACCTTATGAAAATGATGAAGTACTTATTGGTGCTGAAATACCATACCTTAGTGCAATTGGTGCATTAATGTATCTTGCCAACAATTCTAGACTAGATATAGCTTTCTCAGTAAACTTGTTAGCAATATTTAGTTCTTCCCCAACACGAAGACACTGAAATGGAATTAAGCATATATTCAGATACCTTCGAGGTACCATTGATATGGGATTGTTTTACTCAAATGATTCCACGTCACAATTGATCGGTTATGCAGATACGAGATATTTATCTGATCCCCATAAAGGGCGGTCGCAAACAGGCTATTTATTTACATGTGGTGGTACAACTATATCATGGCGTTCAACAAAGCAAACTATGGTTGCCACTTCCTCAAATCATGCAGAGATAATAGCCATTCATGAAGCAAGTCGAGAATGTGTTTGGTTAAGATCAATAACTCAACACATTCAAGAAACATGTGGCCTTTCTTTGACAAAAGACGCTCCAACAATATTGTATGAAGACAATGCTGCATGTATAGCTCAACTGAAGGGAGGATACATCAAAAGAGACAGAACAAAACATATTTCACCAAAATTCTTTTTCACTCATGATCTTCAAAAGAAGGGTGAAATAGATGTCCAACAAATTCGTTCAAGTGACAGTTTGGCAGATATGTTTACCAAAGCATTGCCAACTTCAACCTTTGAGAAAATGAGATACAAAATTGGAATGCGTCGTCTTCGAGATATTAAGTGATATTTTCATTAGGGGAAGCAAAATATGAGTTGTACTCTTTTTCCCTTAGTCAAGGTTTTGTCCCACTGGATTTTCCTGATAAGGTTTTTAATGAGGCAGCACTCATGGCGTATTACCAGATGTGTGTACTCTTTTTTCTTCACTAGGCTTTTTCCCACTGAATTTTTTCTAGTAAGGTTTTAACGAGGCACATTTCACGTGAACATCCAAGGGGGAGTGTTAAAGAACAAATGGACTAATGGATTGTCTACTTGAAATATTTGTGGATTGTCAATTTGAAATATTTGTGTGGATTGTCCACTTGAAATATTTGTTTAATTTAAGTGGTATTTTACTTCATCTTTTTTTGGCTATAAATAAGCCATCATTTGCAATGTAAGCTACACACAAAAATAGAAGAAAATTTCTACTACTCTCTCTATATTACTACTTTCTCTATATTCTCTTGCTTTTCTTTCTTTATAAAATTGTCAAATTAGTTAATTTATAACAAAGGGCACTTATTCATGCAATCAGTATTTGTATACTAATTCCGAAATTAATTAATTTAGGATGTTGGATCCCGAAGTTAACTTTGACCAATGACTTGACTTTGACAAAATTTATGAAATTAGTTGGACTAGCTTGAGGATATTGGAGGCCATTTGGTTGGAGCATTGGGGAATTTTGTTGTTTTGGAGGTGTGAGACTTTAACCTTTGATTGCTCAACTTTCCAAAAAGCATGACTTTAGAGTTTGATTAAATACTTTAAAGTGATTTTCAACTGCCTACTTCGTGTGTAAAAATTGAATCGACCGATAAATCAAATTAAAAAAAGTGTTATTAATTTATTGTTATTGGGTTATTGACTTAATAGTTATTTAGTGGTTTTATAAAAAAAAATATTGGGTTTTATCGGTTCGATATTGATTTTTTAATATTGAGTTATTAGTTAAACCGATAATCCATTAAAATTATAATAATTTACTACTATCATACACAAATACCAAACAAAAAGTATTAATATAAATATATTATTAGTTAAACACTATATCATACTATTTAGTATTTATCTTTTAGGCTTTGCCATTGTAGGTTCAGTGTTCAGCAACAAAGATTTGCAAGTTGCGACAACGACAGCTCTAGGAATCATATATTTGTTTTAAAAGTATTTTCTTATTGATTAAATCGAAAATCGAACCGTTAAAGACCAAAAACCGATAACAAATATCTTATTAGTTTGGTCATCGATTTAACATATTTAGAAATCGAAAACCGATAAACCGAACCAATAATACTTAAAATCGAATCGAACCAAACCAACCAATACAAGCCCCTACCTACTTCCTCCCATCTCAAATTGTTTATAGTAATTTTCAAAAATAGTTGTTTCAAATTTGTCATTTTAAAAATTTAAGACATAATTAATTATTATTATTTTCATTTTATCTTTAGCAGTAATTGTTCTATAAAGTATAAACAAGTCAATCGAGTAAATATTTAATGGAAAAGTTATATCTCAAGGCATAAATGAGTATAAAATAGTCAAAAATTCTTTTTTTTTTAAAAAGCGTGTAACAAAGAAACACAACATGTAATTTGAAACAAAATATATTATGGGACGAGCCAAATCTAGGACATATATTCTGGTCTAGAGATATGCTATGTTTTGAGACGTCTTTCTCTAATAAAGCTATGTTACCCACTTATGACAATGACATGACACTTTTGGAGATGTTGAAGCATGGGTTACACCTTATTTTGGTAAACTAAGCATGGAATATTAAACCAGACCAGATCATGAGTGAATAGGAAAAAAAATAGTTCTTTCAGCTAAAATACTTCAAATAATTCTACCACTTCTAGTAGAAGTAGCCTTCGCAATGCTAGTTGAACATAAAGTAATGGCTTTTGTGCAACGATTGACAGGATGTGTGACTTGATATGTATCATACCGAACACATGGCGTTCCAATTCAGTAACTGAAAGATGTTAAAGTCATTCACAATGCAAAGATATAAGCTTCGCTCTGTTACACAATCACTAAAAAAGCTAACTGTACACCAGCAAGAACACTGGAAACAAGACTTAAGACAGAATAGATTAAAATTATTAAGCAATTCACCTTCTAATTTCACATTTCACTAGAATTTCCAGTGGCAGGAGGTTATCTATCCAAAAGGATTAATTTAATTGTGAAATTATTTGGGACATGTAAGCCAAAGACCTATTTTATAATCATGCCCACCTGAAAACCCCAAAAATAATCATATCTCACAAAAAGAGAATACAAAAGCAATCAGGAACGAGGAGCCGCCATTTGCTGCTTCTTTACTCTTTCATCCTGCTTCACCATACTGAATACAAAAGAATGTTTGATGGATCAACATTGTAACCAATTTGAAGCAAAGATAGAGAATTAAGAAATTGACATAAATAGCCGGCCACCAAAAAAAAAAATAGTTTTGACTGAGCGGCCAATGTAACTTTGCCATCACTAAATGCATGCCATATTGCAGTAATTGATGAATATAATCAAATTTGTATATGAAAATAGCATTATCCCGCCTCTTATTTCCTTTGTAAACAGGACACAATTAGTCCAGAATAAAAGCTTTTCTTCTGGCTAACGACAAAAAATAATCTTTTAAAGAGCCTATGGAAAAATAAGCATTTTAATTTGTTGGGTGCTGATTTGTCAGTACTGTAGAGACTGACTTGGCAGACTTAGAAGATAGAATGCAAAAATTGAAGAAAGGCATAGACTCATTAGTATGTTTAGTAAATGCATGATCCATCCATCTATCAATTTAAGTAGCAATAATAAATCAAGGCTTTCAGATTGATAGATAACTTAATTCGTGTTTTCAGATTACCTGATGTCATGAGGGGTAATAAATATCCACTGTGATCCTTGTGCCAATGCAAAATCCACGACAGCGTCTAGGCTGATTTTTCTGCTAACTGCGTCCTGTACATAAATGGAAAATTTCAAATTGCAACCAACTGACTGTTTCTCTACAATGTTTAGTGCAACTAAACTTGTCCCTATGTAATCCACAGAATAAGGATTTATAGATGCCTGACAGATAAGTAAATTTCAATACTTATTCATGATTAGGACCAGATGAGTAAACCAATCCCCCATTGCAACAGTTCACTACACCATGCTTGCATCAAAAGATCCATCCATCCAGATACATGGGGTTGGCACTAATCTATGAGGATATGATCTAAAAGAAAACACCTCAAGTGTCACAATTCTTTGCAGCACCACATTACTCCATTTGAGCTACATTTAAATTATCAGAATAAAGTAAATAATAACCTCATCCGGAAATCTGATCCCTGATGATGGCAGTTATAGTGGAAAACTTGTGAAAAGCAAAACATACAGCTAAGTGATTTCACTCATTTATCTAACAGAGAAAATACTTCTTATTACCTTTTGTTAATGAAGGAGTAGTCAGTAACTTCATGGTGAAGAGGACAATAAAAGAAAGGAATAACCATAACACAATTTGTATCCTAGCTATTACTTAGCTTTCAGCAGATATATGGTTATGAATGTTTTGCTACTCTACCATCTGATCATTACAAACAAGTAGTTGAGATATATTCTCTACTCAAGAGTGAAATCCTTCAGCTTTCAGAGAAGCTTTTTGGGTCCTTCAAAGTCATTATTCTGAATTTTCTTCTGACCAAGCTCTTTAAGCCTTAGGCTTCATTTGTTTCCCTCCTTCGGATTGCAATTAATAGATGAACCAACGACATAAATCAGATGTATACACAAATCTCCAACTTGTGTTATCATGTTCAACTCTATGTTCCCTTAGAGCCTGGGAGCAAAGGAGGAAAACGGGTTTATCACACTGATGATGGCTTTATACTGAACATGGACAGTACCAATAAAGGACTGATCCGATTTGGCATCCTGATTGTGGAAACAATCCACAGTTGCCCTTGAAGGACATTGCAATCTCTAAGTCATTTGGATATCTATTTGGAGGCACTAGAAGAAATCTAATAAAAAGAGATATAAACAACAATGATAAGATTGGCATGATGATGATTAGAAGTATATTCCAGATTCCTTTATTTTCAGGTTGAAATCACCAGTGTATAGGAACTGCCCAAGTTGATTTCCATTAGATAGTTGCAATGCGATATGGGCTAAAATCAAACATTTTGCTTAATTGAACTGACAGGAATAAAGCAATAACTAAGGACCAAAACTGCAATTTTCTCCCAAAAGGAGGAGAAAAAATGATAGCTCCCCCAAATGTTATTTCCCAATTAGTAGGAAAAGCATTTTTTAAGCAAGTTAAAAAAAACAAAGCCAAGTTGTAAAACTCACCATAAATACATCAAATTCATCCATTGCTCTAAATGGAGCTTCAGTCATATCATGAAGAGCAAGTGCAAAGCACAAAGTTGAAAAAGAGCGTTCTCCCCCTGATTTTACATGAGAACAAAAAACCAAAATAGTTTCTCATCAGATTAAATTTACAAGGATGCTCAAAGAAGGCACTCATACATATTCCCAGGAGAAAGAATTCATTGTCAAAGATAATAGCTGAAGAGGTACAAATAAAGCATGCAATTAACAAGCAAATACGATATAACTGATCATGGTCCCTGAAAATGCGAACATCATAAAACATATATTAGCCTCGGGAAATGGGAATTGGAAAAGCACATTCCCCTCCCTCCAACCTTCAGGTTGAAAGAAAAGGGGAAAGGAGAGAAAATTTGAATTCGAGTCCAGCAAAACAATCTGAGACTCAAGCTCATACGCTAAATGCATGCAGAGTGGTTCATACTCCTCACTTGTTTACCTAATAACTCATTAGGACCCTGCCTTTTTTCTTTAACAAAAATAGCATTAATGATTAATTGCAATAAGTCGGGAGCAACATTGACCCATTACAATCTATATTAGTATTCCCTCTATATCAATTTCTTTGTCTTACTTTCCTTTTTAGTCTGTTTCAAAAAGAATGTTTCTTTCTTTTTTTGGCAACTCTTTATTTTCAAGTTTCCACATGGCATGTTTAAGACTAAGAGAATAAAGGACGTTTTGGAACATTCTACATATCTTATATTTAAGACCACAAGATCTAAAAGTCTTCTGTGCTTTCTTAAACTCCGGGTCAAGTCAAAACTAGTCAAGCAAATTGAAACGGAGAGAGTATTTATCTTTACATCGTTATTAGCACATGTCTTAATACAAGTCAACTGAATTGGATTTTCTCTGAACCAGCTCAGCCCAACCAGCTAAAAGAGGCTGGAATAAGCCACAGCCCATACTTGAGGGTCCTGAGCAGGCACGCTTCCTAGAGGGGCTGGAACTGGTTCTTCCTTCCAAAGACCAGCTTGGGACTGGAGCCAAACCCATTTCTGACCAAACCAGTCCAGTATAGCACAACATAATCAAAAAATAAAAAGGTATAGCTTCAAGCCTTCAACCGTCAGGAATATGACAACTGTTCGCAACAGCTTCAAACCCCGCTCTTCTTTTTTTGGCTAATTCACTTTGTCCTCATAATTTTGACCTAAAAATATCCCTTCTCAATTACATTCCTTTACACAAAGCTTACTATGCTTCCTTATCTCTCAATATTTCCTCAAATCTCTCAATTCTTAAGTCTCTCAACCAGTGATTGAAGTTTGTGGAAAGCTTCAATTTTATTTTATCTTTTTACCAAATGGGAAAAGTTTGCACTGTTTGAAAATGGAGAATAAGGATGTTCACGGTTCGATGTTTATCAAATAAGAAACCAAACCAACTATATTTGCCTTTTCAGTTTGATTTTCCTGATGTTATTTTGTTTATCAAAAAAAATAAATGCTCAGCACATGAAATACAAATTCAACATTTTCAATTTATTAGAATTATAATTTATAGATAAGCTTTTCCATAAGTTAATGTACATTTAGCAAGAATTGTACGAATGGATGAACCCTTCTCATAAAAAAAAATCGGCATGGACCTAAATGATATGCTCCGTTTATTATTAAGCGGAAAAAAACATTACTTGAAGAAACATGCAAGAGGATGCAACTGAAAAGGCCGAGGGCTGGACAATAGAAGAAGCAATCCCTCTCAATCATCATATTCTAGAGAGAGAAGGATCCAGAGTTTGATACACCAGTCGGGTCCATCAGCGGTTCGCTGTTTTTCTTAATTTTCCGATGATTTTTCCAAAAGTATTTCGAGGAAAGAGAAAGTTGAACAGATACGTTACTTTTGAGGTTGTCTTTTCCATGTTCAGGTTCTATTAGTTTAGGAGGCTTTATTAGGCGTTGTTATTGAGGTTCATCATCTTTTTTTTCTTCTTCTACTTCTTCATAAGTTGTCCCCTTAGTCATTCATAGTGGATTTAAATGCTGATATGGAGGTGGGTGTGTTTCTGATTGAAATTGAAAAACGACCAATTTTTGGGGCTGGAATGATGGAGTGCATGGATGATGATCATGGGGCATAGTAGTAGTAGAAATTGGGTGTTCTTTTCAGCCATGGTGTTCTGTTCATCGATCAGTCTTTGGTCTTTTTTATAATGGTTGTTCTCTTAGTGCAAACGGAAGCATATGGAGGGTCGCTGTTAGTTGATATTTCTTGTTGATTGGGTTTATTTAGGAGGGAGAGCTGAAGTCTATGGTTGTATTTGGTGGTTGATAGTCTGTCAAAAATGATAGTGGACAGATAGATGGTGGTGGCAGAAGGATATGGAGGAAGAAGAAAAAAATATTATTTGATAAAGAAAATAAAACAAATTACATTTCAATTCACGTGCTCAACTTGAAAATCACTTATTATCCACATCAGTGTGGCGTGTTCAATAGGCACATTTTGGATACAAACGAGGTGTTTAATAGGTAGCAATCTCAGTTAAGATGTTTTATGATAAGTAGTGGCTTTGTATCGTATCCAGAACAGTACTTAGATAGTACTGAAACCATATTTACAAAAGGGACTCTAGGGATTGTCTATGTATTGGGCTACCGCATCATACAGATCTTTTGCATCCATTGTATTACATTTTAAGCAAGTCCATAATGATTGAGAGAGATTGTAAGTCTTTTAAGACGACGTCAATCTATGTAATTTTAATTTTATCTCGTCCTAGTGTATTATCATCTACAACTACAAGTATCAGTCATACCTATAGACCGGCGCATATAGAGGCCTACATATATTTATACATGGCAAGTAGGCCTGATTGACCAGAAAAATAGCCCAGGTTGACCCACTACCTAACTGCACAGCTCCTACTGTAACGGGTTGAAGCTAGCCCAAGCCCTAAGGTGTTAGGGATAATCCTACCATTCCCAGATCCCCGCCTGACCAGAGATCAGATTGGTGTTGGGGCCATTGGCCTAACAGGCCCAAATATATTTTCTAGGAACATTATCGGCAGAGGTGGATCCAAGATTTTGAGATTCCAAGTACCACATTATTTTTTGACTTGATCTATTTTGATCTTCGGTTCGGATTATCTGTCTTTTTGGTTTATATAGACAAGCTGATTGAAAGTAATAATTTAATAATTATGACAATTTTAAACAAAGCATAAAAGTTCAATAATATTACTAATATCAACAAAAATATATTATGTATTTATAATCGTCCTCGACGAATTTTCATATTTTGGAGCTATTGACTCAACGATGGACATCTAGAACTAGACTTACTATAAATGCATATTTAAATGCGCAAAGCAAAAGCTTAGTGAACTCTATGAACTTAAAAACAGAAGAAAGAAATAATAAAAACTTAAAAAATAATAGGAACTCATATGGAAAAAAGAGTCAACAACAAATAAAGAAACAGAAGAAAAAGAAGAAACAAGAAACAGAAAGAAAAGAAGAAGCAAAATAGAAAAACAAAAGAAGAAAAAGGGAGAAATAATCTCCTCTAAGGCTGTAAGCTTATTAAATGCAGAACACAAATTAGTTCTCTAAAAGTGTTGCAGGCTGGGGTCAATCTCATGGCCCGTGGGAAGAAAATTTTAGCATTTAGCTAGTGGCACCAAATGAACATTTATTAGTATGGGTGTCACTTTACATATTTATAATATTTTTTATATATATACATAGTTTCGATTGATGTGTGCGGGTGCCATGGCACCCCTCCCTCCGTAATAGATCTGCCCCTAATTACCATCAAACTTCGAATCCTTGACCTTGCATTTCCAAGTTTATAGCAATAACCAATCATGTATACAAAGCTCTTTGTAAAAGAAGACACTAAAATACAAACAACTTAATCACAATATTAAAGCCAACGAATTTTAAGTTATAACACAGAATAATTACATAAAAAATTAAAAAAAAATGATCTTTTTTATAAAGTAAATAAGTTTGTTGAAAGTTTGGGCAAAAAACGCTAGTACACAAGAAGTAAATCAAAATTGATATAATTAGTGTAAAGATATGGCACCTGGACATAACTCAACCCCAAAAACTAGCTCATGAGGGAAGGATTACCAAAATCCATAGAAGCAGACGACCAGTCCATTCTCCAACCCATGTGGGGCTTTTACCCACTCTAACACCCCCCTTCACACTCAGGCCCAACTGGAGCATGGACTGGGAGTCCAAATGGGGATGGACCTAGCTCAAATACCATGTAAAGATATGGCACCTGGGCCTAACTCAACCCCAAAAGCTAGCTCATGAGGGGAGGATTGCCAAGTCCATATAAGCATAGCACCAGTCTATTCCCCAACCAATATGAGACTTTTACCCACTCTAACAATTAGATATAATTAATATAAAATTAAACCGGATACCAACATTGGAAGTTGATTCTTTTAGGGTTATGGATGTAATAGAGAAAAAGGATGTTATGTTCAGAGTTAAACCACTTTTGATTGTTCTCTGAGTTCAATCTCAAAAATACTTGAATTCAAAAAATTATAGAAAACAAAAACACGAGCACAAACTTAGATCCACTTTTAGTTTCAATCTTTCACAACTTTTAGAGTCCTAAGCTTTCTAATTACTTTATTCTTTAAATTATAAATACAATCTACTATCTTATGGAATTTTTCCAATTTTGCACGTATTACATTTATATTTTGTAATCTTAAATAAATAATGTTACAGTGAGGAATAAAATAAACGGATGCTAACCTCCCCAAACACCACTTTGTGGGATTTCATAGGGTATGTTATTGTTGTTGTTGAATAAAAATGAAGACAATTTGCAAGATAATTTATTTTTTGAAACAAAAAAAATAAAAACAAGACTGAACTGCTCCCTAACCAACCGACCTTAGGGTTTAGGGGTCAGGGGATTGGCCAGGCCACTCCCCATAAGGATTTTAACATGCGGTGAACTGTTCCCCTCAGAAAGTGACTGAACCCTTAGCCAAAAGTTAAATTTATGTTGAGAATTAGGACATCTCATTTATCAGGCTTACGTAAGATATGAGTCATGACTAAAGAATCTACTGCAACCACTCATTATATCCTCTATGTGTGCACATTTATTCATATAGTATCCGCAACGCTCTCTAGATAGAAAAAGATTTTTGCTCGTCTGGTATTTGCAGCAACATTTGCGGATGACATAGTTTTGATTGATGAGACTCGGAATAGAGTTAATAATAGGTTGGAGGTTTGGAGACAAACTCTGGAGTCCAAAGGGTTCAGATTGAGCAAGACCAAAATAGAATACTTGGAGTACAAACTTAGTGTTCCGATAGATGAAGAAGGCATGAAAGTGAGGCTTGCCACTTAACCTATCCCCAAGATAGAAAGCTTTAAATATTTGGATCCATCATCCAGAGTAGTGGGGACATCGACGATGATGTCACACATCGCATTGGGGCAGCATGGATGAAATGGAGGCTTGCCTCTTGAGTCCTGTGTGATAAGAAGGAACCACCTAAACTTAAAGATAAGTTCTACAGAATGGTGGTTAGACTGACATTGTTATATGGAGTGGAATGCTAGCCAGTCAAGAACTCTCATGTTCAGAAGATGCATGCTACAGAGATAAGGATGCTGAGATGGATGTGTGGACACACTAGGAGTGATAAAATCAGGAATGAGGTTATTCGAGAGATGAGAGTGGCCTCTGTGACAGACAAGATGAAAGAAGCGAGACTGAGATGGTTTGGGCATGTGCAGAAGAGGGGTGTCGACGCCTCAATTATAAGGTGCAAAAGGTTGGATTTGGGGGTTATGCGGACTGCGATGGTGTTGGGGTAGACTGAAAAAGTATTGGGGAGAAGTGATTAGACAAGATATGGCGCTACTCAATATTACCGAGAACATGACATTAGATAGAGAGGAGTGGAGGTTGCGGATTAAGGTAGAAGGCTAGTAGGGACATAATGGTGTCTTGACTTGTGTCGGTTTAGGGTTGGTCGTAGGTCTAGGCGTGCCATTATAGTTGTGTTGTTATTGCTTTTTGATTATCACATTACTTTGCTATTGTTATTGTTATTGTTCTTGCCTTGTAAAATTTACATCATTTTTCATTTTTTTCCATTATGCTATATATGTTATTTTTCTCTTACTTGGGGCTGATACTTTTGAACCGAGGGTCTTTCAGAAACAGCCTCTCTATCTCCATGAGGTAGTGGTAAGGTTTACGTACATTCTACCCTCCCCAGACCCCACTTGTGGAATTTCACTGAGTATGTTGTTGTTGGTACTTGCAGCAACAAATTAGTCTCGCATCCCAATTTTGATGATCTAAAGTTGATCTTTCTTAAGATATATAACAATACTTTTCTTCCCCACACCATTACCACATATGATCACAGTGCCGACCCAACTATTTACGGATTACGGCTTAGTTGATTGATTATGGTGTGAGTATCTATATAAATTTGAGATAAAAAGGGATTTTACATTCAAATTTTCCGCGCTAGGTCATCAACCATTGTTTCTTGCATTCACTTTCCTAGTATTTCTAAAGAATGAGAAAAAACCTGAAAGTCCTCGTGTGTCACGAACACTGCTGCTTGATGCATCTTGGGGCATTTTTACCTAAGGAACATTTCAGAGAAACAAAAAAATAGATGGGGAAACAAAATTTAAAGAATCAGTCCACATAAATAAGAATGGACTACTAGCTTAGACAAACAGAACCACGTCAAGTTAATTCAAATCACCTCTATTGAAAGAGTCTTCTCTTCATAACTAACTTTGATGTGCCCACTGATTCCTTTCTTACCCAAATGGCCATTAAATCTAGAGCAAAATTGGCAATCAAGAAAATCGAGATATGAAGGAACTGCCAACTAAGGAACCTACATAATATGGATATGCAAATGATAGAGATCCTACTGCCATGTTAACTGGCGCTTCAAAAGAGTAGCATTTCTCTGGAATTTTCTCCACCGTAGCTCGAGAGCTTTATGGCATGCCTGACAATATGTTTAGGAAGATTTATGTTAATTAACATTAACAAAACAAAAGGGCAAGACACAAGATGGATAACATTATCACTATGAAAATGGGTAAAAGATTTCAAATCCAAAAAGTATTATGAACAAAAGACTGACTTAATATAGCATGATTCCCCAAATGTCATAAATATTGGCTGAATTGCAACAATTAAGCAGGTATTGCCTCACTAACTTTGCTGTGAGACAGAAACTTGAGTAAAGCTGGAGGTCAAGATTTGCAATTTTAAGATGACTAGCTTTTCAAGTCATTCCAATTAACTCAGAACAGGTACATAATCTGAGAAATCAGATGTACATCTTTCACTAGTCAATCTAGCACAATCACTTAGTAGGTAATAAAATACTAGGTAGTTGGAGATAGCAGCTCGTAATCTATATATAACACCAACAATTGTCTGTCTTACTGTTTACAGATAACTCTAGTATAAAAGAAAACACATTTAAACAAAGATGAGTACAGGCCAAATTTCAGTAAGAATTAAAAGTTGACCTATATGATAACACACTCAACTGTATGAAAATCAAAACAACCTATAGGTTCCTTTGGTTGGAGAGATCAGGTCATCAATAGCTCAAGTTATTTGCAGATCGAGTTATTTCAATCCACCAAAAAGAAAAAGGCAACTTCCAGGAGGGACTTTTGTCTGCTAAATGGCTTTCCATGGAAAAGGTACTTCATGTTCCTTCTGACCTAGAAGAACTTAATAGAAGGACCTAGCTTAACTACCATTTCTCCAGCCATTTTATAGCATTTCATCTTGGTGTTAGCATAGTGGAATATTTTTGAAACATGGTAAGAAGAAGGTCCTTATGGCCCATCACCAAATCATTTCATTCCATTCTGCACTTAATGTTCAGCAATAAGATTGACGATTCTGTGTAAGGCTTTTATGCCCTCATAATTATCACAAATTTGTGTAAAACTATGAACACTTTCTTAAGTAGCGGATGCTCCATCCAAGTATCAGATCAGAATCAGATTTTTCTCCCATACCTCACTTTAAAGCTAAGTATTTCAGAGGAATTATATCAATATCTATTTATCTGCTCCCACACATACCTAATAGGAAGTAGGGATTAGCTTAGAGCTTCAATTCATTTATCCTTTCCATACTTGCCCACTGTTGGACTTCTCCACACCCTTTGTTTTTCATTGCAAAATCTTTGCATCCACTTTCCAAGGTGGCTTTGTTCAATGATTTTAAATTATTTACACACAAACCAATATTTTGTATCAACTTTATTACCTTTTCCATCTTATTAGGTGCAAAGTTCTTCCTTTTTCCTTTACTATTTGTCAGAATGTCAATAGAATATGTGTGAATATAAGTCTAGATCATTGTAGTTGACAAAGGGAAATCTTTTTTTCTATGAAGTAATTTTTTTTCATTGTAGGAATCAAGAGGCTGCAAAATAGTTACATAAGTGGTATAGAAGAAAAGGATGATTGCTAGCTCCAGTACAAATGTTCATATTAGAACTAGGGAGCCAACAATTTATTTTTATTTTTTTTAAAAAACACTATCAAGGGAGTATATAGGAAACAAAGAAGCCCAACTAAATAGATACATAAGACGTCTAGATTTGAGGGATTTGCAAGTACAGTGATATTCCATCAAAACATAGTTTGTTCCTTTCAGTCTAGATACTCCAAAAAATAGCAGGAGTTATCATCCTCCAAAGTTTTCTAATGGTGACATTTTACAGAGTACTCAATAGAATACAACAACATACCTGGTGTAATCCCACAACGTGGGGTCAAGGGAGAGTAGACTATACACAAACCTTACACCAACCTTGACAGTACAATAGTCTATAGAATACTAAAGGATATTTCATTTAATTATAAAAAATTCTTTATTAGCATAGAAATTAATTACCTACCAAATTGTACGTAGTCTAAGACTATTACGTAAGGCATACCTCTTATACATTTTATTTAATCAAATCAATGAGAAATTTCTTCTAATTTGATGGATAAGAGCCTCTATGATCTTGGTGAGACACAAATAGCTTCTGCACTGGCAGGCAATTCAAGTCCAACCAAAATTTTCTTCTTTTGTTCTTCCTTTCGGTTTACGATACCACTCCTCTCTCCGACAACCGATGCCATTACTCTCAGGATGATTGGACGAGTGCATCTCCACTTTGGAAACTATTCATGCATGGCTTCTCTATCAACCAGTGTTGTGAAAAAGCGCCGAAGCGCTCGCTTTAAGCGTGAAGCGAAGCGAGGCGAGGCACTAGCGCTTCAACATCGTGAAGCGAAGCGATTTCAGAAAAGCGTGCGCTTCATGGGAGAAGCGAGAAGCACGCTTCATCTAGAAGTTAGAAAAAAGCTCGCTTGTTTGGAAAAAGTGGCGCTAGTTTTTTTAAAAAAAAAAACTGTAAAACTTACCATTAATTGTTCCAAGCTGCTGTGACAGTGTGACTTCTTCTTCAACTTCGACAGTTCAACGTCAACTAGGTTAGTTTTTCTTCTTCTCTTCTTCTGTTCTTCTCTTCTTCTCTTTCTATTTCTATTTTTATTTCCATTCAGCAGTGCTGCCGTCTGCTCTCAACTCCTGCGATGTTCTTCTCTTCTTCTTTTTCTATTTCTGCGCAACTGCTGTCTGCGAAGAATTATTTTTTTCAAGTTTTATTCAGCAGTTTGGCCATTTTTTTTTGAAGATAAAGCATATGCTCTGTTTTTTTTTTCACAGTCTGGCTGCTTTATTTATTTTTTTTAATTTTGCTACAGCTGCTCTGTTATTGTTTTGACAGTTTGACTTGTGTGACTGAATTATTATTCTATTTTTTCTTTGTAGTAAGTTGTATTTTCATAATGGCACAAAAAAGGGATCCAGCTTGGGCATATGGAATTGCAATGGGAAGTAACAAAAAAATCAAATGTGTTTTTTGTGATATGACATATAATGGCGGAATATTTCGTCACAAAAAGCATCTTATTGGTGGTTATAAAGATGTTAAAGTGTGTCCAAAGGTCCCGAATAGTGTGAAGGAAGAAATAAAAGAGTATTTTACGAAAAAAATAAATTTAAAACTCAAATGAATCCTGAAGCATCCGTGGTTAATCTTGTTGATGATGATGAAATGGATGATGAAGTTTAAGTGAATATGTTGGGGCCTCCCTCAAAAACAAAAAAGAAACCTTCAACTAGTGAAAGTGGGTCATCTACCGCTAGCAATGTCAAAGGTCCTCTTAATCTCTATTTCTCGCAAAAACCAAATGAAAAGAGAAAAGGTGGACCTATTGATCTAGAGGCTTCTAGTAAGATTTTACGGGATCGTGTTGTATCTGCTTTTGCTAGGTGGATGTATGATGCAGGATTGCCTTTCAATTGTGTTAACTACACCGGAAGTTTTGGTGAATTCATTGAGGCAGTAGGCCAATATGGCCCTGGAATGAAGCCCCCCACCTATCATGAGGTAAGAGTTCCTTGTTTAAAAAAAGGTGGAAAAGACAAACAAAATTGTAGAAGATCATAAGGTTCAATGGAAAACATATGGTTGTTCCATTATGATGGATAAATGGACGGCAAGGAATGGGAAAATGATCATCAATGTTTTGGTGAATTCTCCAAAAGGGAGTGTGTTCCTTGAATCTCATGATGCTAGTGACTCTTCTACTGACTCTAATAAGATATGAACTTGTTTGAGAAGACTATCTTGAAAATAGGCAAGGAAAATGTGGTACAAGTTGTGACTGATAATGTAAGTGAGAACAAAAAAGCGGGTGAAATGTTGAAGGGAGTGTTCCCGCATATTTTCTGGACTCCTTGTGCTGCTCACTGTATCAACTTGATGTTTGGTGACATTTTCAAAGAGGCCCCGTATTCTACAGGTGAACTTGAGTCTTGATATTTAATATTCTTTTTTAATCTTCATGTTAGTTTTCTTACTTATAAACTATTAAAATTTTTTGAATAGTTTTTGGTAAGGCTGTTAAGATACATTCTTATATCAGTCAAAGGGCACTGTTGTTGAATATGATGAGGAGATACACAAAGCAAAGAAATTTGGTAAACCCTGCTAAGACAAGATTCGCAACAGCTTTTTTGACATTGCATAGTTTTTATATGCAAAAGAAAAATCTGAGAACCTTATTTATGTCCACTGAATGGAATGAAAGTGTCTATGCAAGGGAAACTCTTGGGAAAGAAGTTGCGAGACACGTCATTAGTCCATATTTTTGGAATGACACTGTTCAAGCACTTAAAGTTGGTGGTCCTTTAGTTAATGTACTTCGTATGGTGGATGGGGAGAAAAAACCACCAGTGGGCTACATTTATGAAGCCATGGATAGGGCAAAAGAAAGTATTGAAAAGGCATTCAATTATGATGAAAGGAAATATATGAATGTTTTCAAAATTATTGATGCAAGGTGGACGGATCAACTTCATCAACCTTTACATGTAGCTGGACATATTTTGAACCCGGGGCTCTATTATAAAAATAATGAGATGAAGACTTTAACTGAAGAAGTGTGGTTGGGATATCATGCATGTGTTGAGAGGATGATCCTAGATAAAACTTTGCAAGACAAAATAGGGGATGAGCTTGGTGTGTACATGAAAGCTCATGGGCTACTTGGAATTGAGTCGGCCATTAGAGCTAGAACCTTAAGGTCACCAGGTGAGCATTTCAACATTTAACTGTTAGAGCTTTAACTTTTAAGTTATTATATATTAACTTTTAAAATAATTCTTCTACAGTTGAATGGTGGATGCAATATGGTCATAATGTCCCAAACTTGCAACAATTTGCTATTAGAATACAAAGTTTAACTTGTAGCTCATCCGATTGCGAGAGAAATTGGAGCGTGTATGAACATGTGAGAACCTATATTTCGTTATTACTAAAGTAAATGGTATCTTAATTGTCCAAAGTCCTCCCATTAATTACTTTCAACGAATTCTATGCAGATTCATACTAAAAAGAGAAACAGGCTTGAGTAAAAACGCCTGAATAATCTAGTGTTCATCAAATATAATAGAACATTGGTGCGTCGCTATAATGCTCGCAATACCATTGATCCAATTTTGTTGGATAATATTGATGATGCAAATGAATGGTTAATTGGAGCACCCAAAAATCATGAAGATGAAGAAGTATATAAAGGAGAAGGTCTCACTTATGGTGATGTTGCTACGGCTAGTGGTGTGGAGGAGAATATTTATGGTTTTAGGGGGAGTACTTTAAGGGGCAAGGAAAAAAGAGTAGCTACAGGTTCAAGTTCATGTTCAAATAGAAGTAGAACTCTTGTTGATGAGTCCTCCGATGAGGAAGAAGACGAGGACCAAGTAGAAGTAGAACCCTTGTTGATGGCACTTCGAGAGTTTGAGGATCTTGTTGAAGAATAGGATTTTGCTCTCTTTGTGATTTGGTTATGCATTTGCTTTATATGTTGTTACTTATGAGGATTATTGACTATCTAGTTACTTTTTAATCTAAGTCTTTTGAGTTCTTGATTATTTATCTATGCATATTTTATATTTTATATTTTTATACTAAATACGCTTTTTCGGAAAAAAGCATGCGCTTCGCTTCACGCTTCTCGCTTCTGTGAAGCGAGCCCCTGTCGCTTTTTTCCGCTTCTCGCTTCTCAAAACACTGCTATCAACCTTTCAGGCGTTGCTCTTTCTAGGATTATCTAATGACTCTTCATCTTTCTGGCGACCATTCCAGTACCACTATCTCTTCGACGACCGAAATCACTGTTTTCTAAGAGACCTAGCACCCTCATCTAAACCTTGAACTTTTGTCATCAATTCAAGTTACACCGACATTGTCCAGGAGTTTTGCCCGATCATATCTCTTTTAGGTGCTCAAAAATAGATTTACTTTCATGTGCAGTACTAGAATCACTTTCTTCCATTGAGCAGTTACCAACGATTCCCATTGGAAAGAGTTCAAACATTGCCTTTTTTTTGTGATTGTGCACTATCGAGCGAGATTTTGGCGTCGATAAGAAATATAGGGGGAAAATATTATTGAATTATGTATCTACATTACATTATTACACAGAGATATTATTTATAAACACAACAATACAATCCTTTATCAAGTACAATACTATTTACTATTTTTATTCCTATTATTGTTCCTACTCTAAGTTGGATTGTATATACCTATTCCTATTCTAACACTCCCCCTCAAGTTAGTGCATACATGTCATATATCCCTAGCTTGCTACAAATGTAATTAATACAAGGACTAGTGAGGGACTAGGTGAGAAATCTGCAAGTTGATCACTCAACTTCACAAAATTAACAGTCAATCTCAATGTGCTTAGTCTTCTCATGAAATACTATATTTGATGCATAATGTCAGTCAATCTCAATGTGCTTGGTCTTCTCATGAAATACTGAATTTGGGGCATAATGTCGATAAAACACAAGTGATAAATTTTTGAATTGCAGTGTTGGACTTCCCAAACCAAGTTTGAGTAGACTGTTTCAGACCATAGAGTGACTTACACAATCGACATACAAGGTTACCAGACTCCCCCTGAGCAACAAAATAAGGCGGTTGCTCCATATAAACTTTTTTCTAAAGATCACCGTGGAGAAAAACATTCTTAATGTCCAACTGATTAAAAAGCCAATGGAGAATGACAACTATAGATAGAAAAAGGCGGACATGTGCTATTTTAGCCATGAGAGAGAATTACTGTAATCCAGCCCAAATATCTTAATATGCCTTGTTTTTCTTTTTTGGCGAAAGTAAATCCGAAACAGAAAGAAAACACTGTAGGAAAACTCAAATCTTTCGGAAACAATGCAATGGTCGCTAGAAAGTGCTTGAAATTTGGTATAATATATATGAAACGTCTCAAAATCAAGAGATGAGTAGATCTTGAACAAAAAAGTCACTGTAAAACTGGCTGGAACATGCTCATGCCCTGGATTATTAAATTTAATGGTCGAAAGTGTTCACAATTTAAGAAATAAAATTATATGAGTAGGGTCGAAATGAAGGCATGACCCTACTGAGAAAGAGAATGATAAGGGTAGGGTCAGAATGATGGCACGACCCTGCACAAATAAGAAAGTATTCACCGAAAAGATGGCACGATGCTAAGCAAAATGAATATGAAAAAATAGTCACCGAAAAAATGGCACGATGCTACACAAATAAGATATGAAAAAGTAGTCACCAGAATATAATAATGCATGGTGCTACACAAATCAGATATGAGAAAGTAGTCCAAAAAAATGCACGGTACTACGCAAATTAAATATGAAAAAAAGTAGTCACCGAAAAGATGCATTGTGCTACGCAAATTCGATATGAGAGAATAGTCATCGGAAAGATACACGATTTTTTCTAACATAATCATTGGTCTGACTTTTGCTAACATAATCATTGGTCAGACAACCAACATATATGGGTAATAACCGCCTGCCGGCAGCAGAAACTTTTTTGATTCTCTACCAAGACCGTAGAGGCTCTGATACCATGTGAGAAATATAAGGAAAAAATATTATTGAATTATGTATCTACATTATTACACAAAGACATTATTTATAGACACAACACTACAATCCTTTACCAAGTAGAATACTATTCACTATTTCTATTCTTATTTCAGTTCCTACTCTAAGTTGGATTGTATATACATATTCCTATTCTAACAGCATCAACTTTTTATATTTTCAAAAAAAGAAACTTAAGTTGGTTTCCCACTTTGAATTTGAGGAACCTTTTAGAATATCAAGAGAATACAAGTTAAAATTCATTATACTTGAATAAGGAAAACTCTATAGGATACTTTGTAATATTATGTATTTAATTACAAATAACTTACCTTGTTATCATAGAGATTGATTACCTACCATATTATTGGTAGACTAGGGCTCCTACATAAGGAGCATCTCTAGTAAAACTACATAAATTAGACCCATTGGTGAAACTATTTACTGAAATTGGACCAAACCCAAACTATTTACCCTCGGTGGAACCATGGCCGGAACTATTTACGCGCCTAGCCCACTCTCTTCTTATTTTGCGCATGACGTCAACATCATAACTATGAATTAATCCTCTGTGATGCTCCGTCAATATATTGATACCATATTGGTATCATAGAGGACTAAGCTTAATTCTTAGTGATACTCTATGAGTATATTGATACCCTATTGGTATCATATACGATTTGGCTCAATTAAGAGAAAATTATGAAAGTCAAAATCTTATTTATTAAACTCTAAATTAGAAGAAAATATATTTTATAATTTTTCTCTTTTTCAAATTTTTTACAAAAATGTATCGAAACTATGACTCTTTTTTAAATTGTTTTTAAATTAAAATATTAAAGAATTGAAACATACATCAATGATACCATGACAGTATGCAGATAAATCATAATGGAATCATGGATGATTGAGTAATCTCATCGAAGAATTGAAGCAAACCTCAATAAAACACTGCTTATTTACTCTTTGATACCATCAAAGTATAATACTTTGATGGTATCAAGGAGGAAGAAGCAGTCCTTCAATGAAGACACTGCTCAGTTACTCTTTGATACCATTAAGGTATATTCATATTCTGTAATATACTATGATGGTATCAGAGAGGAAAAAAAGGTGGCGGCTGACATCAGCACGCGAATTTAAAATAAAAAGGGGGTATGAAAGTAATGAGGCATTTAAGAGTAAATATTTTACTTTTTTAGGGTATAAGTGTTCTTTTCCCTTCTTATTTTATCAAATCTATGAGAAGTTTCTTCAATTTTAACATGATAAGAAAATAGACCTTGAACTAACTCAACTCAAAAGCTAGCTCTTGCTATGAGGATTGTCCAAGACCATATAACAAGACAACCATCCATTCCCCCAACTAATGTGGAAAATTCTAACATCCCTGTATGCTCAAAGGTTAGATGTCTGCAGCATGGACATAATAATATTGGCCCTACATTTGACAAACCAAGAATAGGTATGAGTCTGGCACTGCCACCATCACTATGGTAAGATAATGGACCTTGTGTCTAACTCAACCCCATGCTATAGATTTTGAGGAGAGGATTGCCAAGGACTATATAAGGAGACAACATCATGTTCCCTCAACCAATGTGGAAAACTCGTAACACTATCCGGATCCATAAGAAGTTCCTCCTTATATCATCTCCGATTTTGATAGAAAGTACCGGAGATTTTAAAGAAAACTGCTTTCATCTGAGGAAGATAACACAACTATGGTAAGATTTATTGCCCCCTAACATCTCTCTGTACCATCTCCAGGCAAAGATATGTGTTACCAATAATGTAAAACCTATACCAAAAAAATGCTAAGCGGCTTTCAGGAAAGCTTTCCTTACTAGGATAAAGCAACAAGCATCAGTGAGGAACAAGTCATTCATATCAATAAGAAGAATATACATCTAAGCACTCAAGGATGATGACAAAGCAAAAACAGATCAGTTTTCACGTATAACGCAACTAGAGAGGACTTGCTGATCCCCTGTAACCACAAGAACTCCTTCATTATCATCTTCTATGAGCCGGGAAAAACAATTTTTACATTTTCCAGATGGAGGAGAGCAGACTATAACCATAAAGAAGGTAACTTACACCTAATTTCTCACGAAATGCTTTGTAGGTTTGCTGCTTTCTTAAAATTTTGCGTTCTTTTTTGTTGTACAGCATGCGGAGATCCTCAATGGACTCTGGATGTCTGCATGAAAAATTCATAAAGGAGTTTGAATAGGTAAACAATCAAACATAATCAAATCCTTACCTCCGACTCTCTTGCTGAAGTCTCTGACTTAGCCTGGTTAACTGGGCACTTAATTGCTCTGGAGTGCTTCCATCACAGCCTCCTAGAGTCTCAATTTCACTTTCAGGACAGATGATTGAAGCTTTTTTGTAGCTCTCCTGCAGCCAGGGGTACAGTTAAAGCAAGGTAATGTAATCTCTGACATGAAATGAAAAATAGAGTAGGAGCCCGTTTGGATTGGCTTTAAGTTGGTCAAAACCAACTTAAAGTCCCTTTTTAGCTTTTGGACGTGTTTGCCTAATGCTGACTTTAAGCCATAAAGTTCTTAAAGTCAGTCAGAAATGAAAAGTTAGGATTCCTAACTTTTTTTTCCAAAGTGCTTAAAGTCATTTTCTTTGACCATGGAAATTACTTTTATATCCTTTATATTTTAACTAAATTCCCAAACTACCTTTTTTTATTCTTTTAACCCTAAAATTCACATCATAAGCACTTTTATCCAAACACTCAACTGCTTATTTATAAAAATAACTTTCAGCACTTCAAAGTTCTAAAAGCACTTTATACATAAAAGTTACTTTTTTTAAGCCCATCCAAACGGGCTCTAGAGTAGAGAGAGAGAGAAAAGCATATATCCACCAATAAGGTAGACCATGGAGAGGGGGAACAAGGCAGTGAATAGTTAATCATACTACTAATGTAAAGGCCAATAACATTTGTTGTCATAGTTTTCGTACTGTTAGTATATAGCAGTAACTGAATTATATCTCTAACAATCACTCTCTAAATACAGTAACTTGCCAAAAGTATACTTCCCCTTCATTTCACAGCTATCTTAATTTGAATATTTACATTTAAAACATTTCATGAAACTCACAATATAAGACGAATAATTTGTGGGAAAAAATACCAAGTGCTTGTAGTTCTATGTGCAATACAATTGTACTCTCAAAAAAGTTCTTAAAAACAAGAGAAACTAAAGATGATGTTTCTTTCAATTGCATGAATAGCTTCCATTGACTTTTACTGAAGAGTATAATTTGTTGGAAACCAATAAATGCTTTTCCTAATAGTAACTAGATTTTATTTCAGTAGAAAAATCAAAAATATAGGCCCAACAACAAAAATTGAAGTATAGAACATTGAAAACATCACAAACTCAAAAATGAAAATGCATTTACAATAGGAAAACGGACTAGGAAAGCCAAAAGTCTCAATCAGTATACAACTTTCTAATTAATTAAGACCCTTTGAGTTTAAGCACTTAATCAAGCTTTTTGGCTAATATTTAACTAGTTGAACTTCACTAGCAAAGCAGATAATGCATTATCATAAATAATTTTTGTTCTGGTAAGTAGTACAATATCTTAATCAATCCCAGTTAGTGCTCATAGAATTTATATGAATATAAGCAAATATTCATACCCTACGGTTGTGCTCAAGTTCCCGATACTCTGCTTCTGCTCCTTTGAGTTGAGAAAGAACTTTCGTACTCATTACCTCTTCATAGTGATTCTTCTTCTGAAATGAGAGTTTAAATTGCAACACAGACCATAAATTTCAATAAACATCACAACAGGTTAAAAACATTTATGAAGTGTCAATTAAAAGTAGGACTGAACCAATTCTGCATGTTTTAGATCTTTATCAATCATCATTAGCTCACGTTCTGCTTCCTCCAACGCACCAATTTCCACTTTTGCTGATTCTACATTTTCAGAATGGAACGGAATTTATGAAAAGGGCATATATAGTAGGAAATATACTTGGAGGTATTTGAACCTGACAAAGAAGCAAAATATGCATACCACACAAATTTTCAAAGGATATTTTAACATCATTAGCTTTGTTGTCTGCTTCTTTCAACCTCACTTGAAGCTTTTCCAACAAATTTTCTCTTTCATGCATCTCATCACGGATTTTCTGTACATAGTTTTCAAGAAAATAAAACTGTAGTGGAATGCCTTCTAAAAGATCAAGAGAACATTGAATTTGAAACTGAAGCCCCGGAAATGGAAGTGAAATATGGGTGGAAGAAAAGAGGAACAAACCGATAGCTCTACATGAAGCTCATCTACTGTTGATACAGCACTGGAGCTAGATTCTGCAACATATGACTTTTTAAAATCTTGCAAGCAAAACTCCTTGGATCTCAAAACTTTCTCTGCATCATGGCGCCTCTTCTACAGGAGCGGAGGAACTAATGGTTATATCAATAGTTGTTCATTTCATTCAATACTTAGGAAACCCCACTCACATATATCCGTCTGAATGTTTTATCAGAACTCGTTAAAGCAAAGTTTGTAATAGCAATTTACTCAAGAACCGTAAGGATGAAAATTCAAAAGAATATGGATAACAGTAACTTAGACTACCAAGAACACTCCTTTGTCTTGACCATACAAATGATGCTCCAGAAAGAATAATGCACCCTATTAGATAAGGGTAGCACCAACTTCTCTGCAGTACAAGTACATCATCTTTTTCTCTTTACTTTTTAGAAGGTTTAGCATTGCTTCACTCTCAATGAGGCAGCAAACCTCAGTGAGAAGAAAAGTAACAGCAAGTCAAGGTTTCTTCTAGTAACTAAAAAGCGGTTGTATGATTCTTCAGGAAAGAACCATCCATGAAAAAGCATATTAAAATCTTAGCAATGGATGCTCTGTGTCCTCTGGCGATTATTGCATTCCCAATTTTTTCACCAAATATGGCCATGAGAAATATATACCATTTCTTTGTTTCTAGGTAGTAAAATCACATTTTTCCCAAATATGTGTGGACACAGATGTTTTCAAACAACCAGATGAAGAGGCATTGTCCAGACAATCTAAAGATATAAATAAAGCATACAAACGAACAACTAATGAAATCAAAGAGAGAAGTTAATCCTACTTGGTCCACACATTACTTTAATTTATCATTTTCTGAATGTTAGCTGTTCTGTCAGAAAAATGATCAGTCACATGAAACTGTTCTGGTGAGCAAGCCAAACGCACTCTTTCTGCAGAATAATCTTTGAAGGATCCTAATAAAAATTTGCAAGGCCAGCTTATAATTTGATGTCCATAGGTTTGGGCTTAGTGGCTATGCACTAATTTTTTCTTGCTCCAAATCTTCAACTTTCTGGTCAGAGCAAACAGTCCATGAGGCTTGATGCTTTCACGAATTTATAGGATGGAACAGCAGAAGTATGATGCAATTGATAGATAGACTAATCATTATCTAGAAATGGTGTCGAGGATTGTGTGTATCAAGTATTCATACACAATAAAGTAATGAAATATACATGATGAACAGAAAGCAAAGATAACGCTGAGATGATATCCCTTCACAAAAGTGAGATGGAGAAAGAAAGACAGAAGAAAGGAAAACCACTTTTACTTCTGATAAAGTAAAACCAGAGTGAAACCTGCAACAGCCTTAGAAAAGGAGCATAAGCTATTACTCTGGTGGAGACTGCATCTAACTTAAAATAACAAATACCTTAGCACTTTGCAGATTATCATGGAGTCCTTGAAGCTCTTCATGGATACTCCTCTTCATACCCTCGCTTTGTCGAGCTTTGTTCTGTACCTCAAGTGCTTCGCTTTCTAGAGTTTTAATTTTATTGTCATATGAACCAGAAAGACGCCCACCTCTCATATTCTTCATTGGTGGAAGAATAGTTTGGACAGAACCTCGAGAAAACCTAGGAAGTTTTGGTATGTTAATCAAGTTAGTACAAAATGAACTTTTCTATCTAGAGCCAAGACTAAAATAAGAAATGCAAAAAGAGTAAATTAGATTAGTTAAGGCTCATAAAAAACAAATTATAAGTTTTAAGCCATCTTGAATCAACATGATGGTTATAGTGGAGGATGTTCTCTTGTAATAAACAACTATTGTCAGACTTGTTTCTGTTGGCAGAGCACCAGGCTAGTCATCCAAAAACCTCACAAAATAAGCCGATGGAAGGCAATTTATAGATTTAATTCTAACCGGAAAAACTAATTGTATTTTGTCACCAAGTACTAGGTGAATCTATACATGAACCATATGCAACTTAGGCAATACGTAGACCTGACTCATACGGTGAGTTGCTCATGGGATTACAGAAAATAACTTAGTATCGAGATAAAAAAAATTAATTGGCATATGAGAGACTACATAATCTTACATTTTGTACCCATCAGAAGTATAAACCTCCTTCAAATTTGAAATCCTTTGCTCAAAAGCAACTGTTTTCCCAGCATCATAGTCTTTAACTAGCACTTGCCTCTCAGCATTACTCTAATAAGACACAGTAAATATCAAGGCATAATCAGCACAACTAATCTAAAAAATAGTATAATACAGATGTAACAGTGATTACATATAAACACAAGAGGCTGGAAAACTGTCTGAAGCTCATGGCAACGAATAAGAACCCCAATCGGAGCTAACAACTTAGAGAAACCAGAAGTGAGGAGAATTAAAGGAACATGGAATTGTGGTGACTGCAAGGGATAACCCGAGCTGCCATAATCATAATTGATATGACAATAAGGAGTGTTTACTGCAAATTTGTCATCATATGCCTATTCCTAAAAATCAATTAAATTTGAATTCAAAACTGATTATGATCAGTAAGAAGTTGCAGAACTAAAGAATAGCTTAGCTTTGGTAATTATCATCCACAGAAATAGCAACTTTACCACATCAACCAAGACATTTAGTACAGTAGGATTGTCAGACCGTAGAACAGAAATTGCTGTTGGATGATGAGTCTGGGGAAGCATGTGATCGGGAATATGCAACCTACACCAAAAAATATAAGCAAAAGCTTGATAAATAAATAATCCACTTATCAGAAATAAACTAGATAAGTATATATCTCCACAGAAGTGACTGGTATATATCACCCATCAACAATGTTCAAGGATATAAATCATCCCTATAAATACAACACACACACACACATCAACAAACACATACAGAACGATCATTACCTTGGTCTAGAGAACTCATAAATGATAATCTGTAAGTGATTGTAGTTTGCTTCCCTTGCACATGCTCTTAATAAAAGGGAATCTTTATGATCAGTTACAATAAAAGCGTTAAGCACCTTGCCAACGGCACATTCAATAGCAGTACCCCACTTGTCACCATCAACCAAGGTCTGCGATAAAATATTGATAAATGCTTAGCACGAGCTCTCAAAAGTTAAACAAGCAGGAAAGCTAAATTGTTAATTGCAAATGCAACTAGGGTATCTGATCAAAGCAAAAAAATGATCTACTTGTAGTCTAATGTGATCATCCACCAAGCTAGTTGTCCTTAACTAGCGCCAAAAAATGGAGTGGCTAAAATTTAAAATAGACATCGTCTTGAAAGGTGTTAAATCGCTTATGTGCACCAGCAAACATTTGCTCCTGTTGCAAAAATGAACACAAACAGAATCTTGTACTCCTATGCAGCCAACCTTGGCTGGGAATAGCTGTTGTTTAATCTCAAAATTGCACTCTGGCAAGAAAACTTGAAAGAAGAAGTGTATGTAAAGATTCATCCTAGATTTGATGATAAGAGAACTCGAGGAAAGCTATGTAGATTGAGAAAAACTTTTATACGGGTTAAAACAGTCTCCTAGAGCATACTTTAACAGATACAGCAAAAACATGATTTTTTCAGTAATAAACAAAGCAATGCAGATCACACTCTCTTTATAAGACATCACAAGGGTAGTCACTCTTTTCATAATTGACTCTGATGACAGTGATAACAAGAGATGGCTCGACTGAAGAACCTCTTGGCTCAGGAGTTTGATATCATGGATCTAGGGAAGCTGCAATATTTCATCAGAATTGAAGTAGCCACATCACAAAAAGGAATCTTCATCTCTGAGAGGAAAAATATTTTCGATCTCAGGAAAGAAATTGGTAGGTTGGGTTACAAACCAGCATGATTGCCAAGTGAGAGCAATCATAAGTTGCAAGCATGGATTGAAGATTCTGTTGATAAATAGTAGTATCAAGCAAACAGAGGCCTTAGGTTCGAGTGACCCCCATCCATTATTAAAAAGAAATTCCACATGCTTAGCCCATGAGAAAACATCATGCGCGCACGAGAGAGGGTGTGTTGAAGACCTAATTAAGTTATCAAGAGTGTGCTCTCTCTAACGGCTTAACCTTTTAGACGAGATGGTCACACACTTCAACAATTAGCTTGTAAGCTCAGGAAAGAAAAGCAGGAAAAGATATACTTCACCAATGTACAATGAGTTTTCTCTATCACATACCACATGAGCACCTATTGGACCAATTGGCGCCCTGTTGAACTTTCTATGTTGTCTTTCAATCACCTCCAAGAGGTTCATCACTCTACCTCCTCCAAAGGCTGTAACCTGAGAAAAAAGAAAATCAGTGCCAAGCAGCAAGGTTTGCAGAGAAAGAAAGACAAAATAATCACTTAGGAAATGCAAATAAGTCAGTCAATTTGTGTGTAAACTATAATACAAAATTCTTATGCTAACAGTGGACAAAACACAAACCAGATGAAAATTACAATAAGATTCAATTTTATTAATAGCATCTTTACAACTTACATTGTCATGAACTTTTACCTAATTATATAATTCTCCTTCCCAAAAAAATCCACATATGGAATACTCAACTTCTAATGTACATTAACACACAAATAAACTGAAAGAAATCCACACAAGGCAGACACAAACAACCCAAAAGTCTGCAGGATAGTTCTGCCAAGAATCATGCCAAGCCTCAGTCAAATCAACTGAACAAAACTCGGAATATTTGTAAACATTATTGAAACCCCAACATACTTGACAGAATAATCAAACAATTCATTCCCCAAATTTATTTTCTTTTGACAACAACATAGCTTATCGCTATAATACGTCACAGAAAGAAGAGATAAATCCATACCAGAAAAGCCATAAGAACATCCAGGGAAAAGATTGAGTAACTCTTTGCATTCACTCGACAAAAATAAAAACAAAAACAAAGGATGATTGCAGAAAATGGCATTATATGTAACTGAGTATATAGTATCTCATGTTTAACAATTATCTTATCTATTGTACGTCTCCATATTTGAGCTCTTGATAACCAAAATACAATTCTAACGGGTGATCTTCGAAACAACTGTTGAAAGTGGTAAATAAGACGGTTCATCTAGGTCAATAGAAAATCATATGGTAATGCCAAGATTCAATCCCATCTAACTATAAATTTGGAAGACAGCCAAAGTATCAATTGTTAGGGTTGGGGAAGCTAAGAACTTTGCAAATGAATTTCCTTACTTCAAGCAAGCTAAGAAGAATAAAGAAGCTCTAAGCAAAACACTAGTTGAGATACTAGAGATAAGATACCTTGTTGCTTTGGTGAAGTTGAAGTTCACGGATTCGAGAGTGAATGTCACGACCCCTCTTGTCATACTCCTCAATCTAAAAGAACCAAAAAAAAAGTATAAATCCATTAGTTCCAAAGCAACAAAAATGAATTGCATCTAAAAAGCGAAATTAAGGGCAAAATGAAATATATTAGGAGATTACTCAAGAGTCCTTTTACTTTCCTGTGGCTTTTCAGTTCTTTCCTTTTACTTTCCCGTGGCTTTTAAGTTCTATGAAGAAATTCAAGAGCTAAATTACATTTCTTTGGAATAGAGTTTCTAGCAAGGTCGCCGACACAATCCACATTGCATTTCGTTCCAATTCTATCTTTTTTCAGCAAAAGCTAAAGAAAAAACAAAATACTAGCAGTGCCACAGCAGCGGTATTAGCAGTAATAATCCTAACAGCAATAACAAATGAGAATAAATGATAAAATCAACAACCCAAAAAATACCTAAGAAGTTTATATACGAAACCTTTGTTGTGCTTGTTGTGCTAATATGCCAAGTGCAAGCAACTTATATAAACAAGACGAATAGGAGAAAAAATCAAATTGAAGATGGATGTCTCAAACAATTAAAGGAACCAAACTTAGAATGAAATAAGTACAGACCCTTCTATGTACGAATTACACGGCATAAACATAGTTAGACTTTCAGGAGGGGGGAAAAGAAGTTCGAATGTTTGGGATGTTGCTCCATCAGCCATCATGTGGATTTTATGGAAAGAAAGAAACAGGAAAGCATTTGAAGAGTATTGTTTAGTTTCCTTTTGGTGTACCCATGAGATCCCCATTTGTATAGAAGATTGGGTTTCTTTTGTGGGAAACCATATTTTGTTTGTAAGTTCTCTACCTTCTGGTATACAGCTTGTATACTGGGTTGTTCCCCCATCATTCCTAAATTTATTTACTTTACCAAGAAAAAGACGCATTGTTTAGGTAAAATTAAAACGGGATTCGGTGCTTAAAGATATTGGATTTCAGGTTTAGACATAGTTGGTACACTTGTAATAAGTTTGGTGTTTGAGTATTTTAAATTGCTTAGAGAATTATATGTCAGTATTAGAGAGTGTCAGAATTTAGAGAATTTATTTTAAAACAATTCATAATTTGCTTTTGACGTGAAATGAATGACAAATGATTTCGAATGGATACAAAGAATTTGTATTGCCAAACCTAAGAAGTTTGAGATTGAGGTATGGTTGTTGTTGTTGTAATAAATTGCCACAGTACTGACTACACAAACAAATCCAGTTTTTAATTTATTAATCATGCTAGACAATGACAAACCAAGATTGGCTGTTCATATATCCATTTATTTTATTGACGAACAAACATTATAATCCTCATCATTAATGTAACTATCGTTAGAATAAATATTACACCATTCACCACCGATGTTGTATATTGTTATGGAAAGACTAAACAGTAATCCTTAATAAAAGCGACTTCATGTAAGGTCTCTAATGCCAGCAGAGGGTGTTTGGATTGCCTTATTTTAAGTAGCTTTTGGATTTTAAGCTTTTTTAAATTTTTGGATATGTTTGGGAAAGACAAAAAGTGCTTAATTTAGGCTGAAAAAGTACAAAAATAAGCTAAAAGCCTAAAGTTGGATATTCCCAACTTATGACTTTTAGCTTTTAGCTTGTAAGCTACTTTAAAAAGCTGATAAAAAGTGTAAAAAATGCTCTCAGGCACAAAAATCAAAAACTCTCCTACTTCCTAGGAGGGAGAAACATCTTTTCTAGACACTTTTCCAGCACTCCTTACTAGAAAGCCACTCTCTCACCTCCTTGAGTTATCACCTTCTGTTGTTACTCTCTTTTATTGTTTTCCTTCTTTGAGCATTTCTCTCAACCAGAAACTCTATTTTTTAATGATGGAGGACAAAAGGATCTATTTCAACGCAAGGTTTTAAGTCATTCGATATTACAAGGTGGGAAAATGGTAAGTCTGAATGGTATGAATGAGTGGAAAGGAGTAGGAAGATGATGCGAAGGTCCACTGTCAGCAGAAAAGCTATGGAGTGGATATGCTTTTGTATGAAAGAAGCATCGAAAGATCAGAAGAAGGAGATCAAGAAATGGAGATTTTCAGAAAGGGAGTCACACCTTTTTTGCACTAGAAAGAGAAACCAACACGGGAGATTTATAAGCATAATCTCATTAAATGGAGGGGAAGATCTGGCTTAATCAATCCAGAACTAACATTGAATGTTGGGCAGATGGATATTGCATTAAAGATAAAAAGGTTCATTAAATGGCAGAGGAGAAAGGTACAGATACCTCCTCCGAGAATGACGGATGTCAAGTACCCTTTTGCAGCAGTTGTACAAGAGAGTAAATGGCAATCACAAAGTCTCCGTACTGCTGAGATAAAAAGTAGGAATGGGTAACATAAAAGTAGATGATAGAATGGACGATCAAGAAGATAGCCTACACAAGAGATGTGTAGTTGGTTATTGCGGAGAGGAGTTGAAGGAAAAGCCAACACTTGCTGACATCAGAAGATGGTTCTCAACAAACTAGAAGAAAGCATTTGGGGTCAACATTTACGAGCTTCATGGCGACCCATTTCTGTTCGAATTTCCAAACAAACACATGGTGGAGCAAACCTTACAAGGTAAATGGAGATGGAAGAATTGCAGCTTCCATCTGCAATGGTAGAACCCTTTAATAAGAAGCGTCCTTAACTCCTTAACATGCAAAGAAACTTGGATGAGAGGTAGGCATTCCTCTGCATTTGTGGTCTCAGAAAGTCTTTCAAGAAATTGGTGTCGGTGATAAACAATGATGTATGAGAGATTCTGCGCTGTTGAGTTGGGTTGGGTCGTTCAAATTATGGTAGATGGCTTATGGGTGCACCATCGAAAGGATTTATAGTTCTATGTGGTTAATGAGGATTTTTTAGCTGGGTTGATAACTCTGTTGATAGGACTACCCAGACTGTTGTAATGTGTTACATAAACACTTGATGGTAAATAGAGGTTATGTGCCCGTGGTATACAGAATTATTGTTGTGACCAAGAATTTTTTTAAGTTTTGGCATGAGGTATATGATGGGTTGAATAGTAGTTGAAACTGGGTAAGTGAAGGTTGTGTGGGAGTGTTATTGGGTGTGATTCAATAGTTTTATCTCAATGGAAAAGTACTATGAGATTCAAAAATTTGGATTATTAGCAATTGGGTGGGACCCACACCTGTCATGGGATGCTTAAATAGAAGGAGAGAGGTCCATAGTTTGAAATTTTGGAGACTAACAATGTGTTGCTACGAAGACTTTGATACTAGTGATGTTTTGAGAGTAAAGTGAATGACAGATGTGGTTATGAAGTTCTATTGGTACTAAGCGTGTTGGCTTCAATAGAGTACTGTGAGGAGAATGTGGGAGATGATGAAACGAGCATGTCTACGATTGTAAAGGAGATGTTTTATAGGGACACTATGGAAGGAGTACCTTGTGGTATTCTCCCTTGGTCTCGTACATTCTTATGTGATCGTCTATTTTCACTCAAGATATGGTTTGGAGTATGATTCGATGCATATGGTCAAGCGTGTTCCCACTTCTGTGGATGGATTCATAGTGGTGGATTGGGTGTACCGATCCTGCGATGTCTTCTTGATAGGGTAGGATGCTTGTGCAGACTTAGTTCAGATTTGGCAAATTTGGTGTTGCTTTGGGGCAGTTGAAATGTTTCGATGGTTTTATAAGTGTCACCTTGCTTATGAGAACTTATAAAAGAGCTACCATGGATATATACAGTGACCGACAGTTTTGTTATTCATCTCGTCATCGAGTTCACATTCCAGATATGTATGAGTGAATGTGGAGACCGTTAGACCTAGTGCTACCACTCTTAAGGGTTGTTTACAATCACAGCTATTGATCTGATAATTTCGATAGTGTTGTTTAAGATTCTGGGTGCTTGGGAGTATCTCCCACTAGATGGTTGCTTGACCATTTCATTCTTTGGGTCAGATAAATTTGATTCCCCCGTGATGAGTACCCGATGTCTATGAATCAAATTTGTATAACTTCAGCTTATGGAAAGATTTGGCAGTGGGAATAGAATTTTGCTAGAGTCGGTGATGATTCGTGTGTCATGAGTGGTTAGTGGCTGATTCAGGCCGACACCTGATTTTGGTGGGAATTGATTCAGAAATTCTCTCGTGGTTATGTGATGAAGGATTTGTCCTAATGGTTATGCTGGGGTTTTGAGGATTTCAGTTCAGATTTGGTCCATGGGCTAGTTCGTGACTTGGATATTACTTCTGATTTGTAGATTCGCCAAAGTTCGATTAGAAAGTTCATTTTAGCATTGGATTCTGATGATATGGTCTAAGGATGGGTTCGCTTGGGAAAAACAAATACCGAGCTTGGAAGTTATGCCTCGGGCTCTTGGTAGCATCGAGTGTTCTACCTTCTTTTACTTTATGTTCAAGGACGAACATGATTTTTAGTGGCAGATGATGTAATGACCCTGAAGGTCACTTCTGGTAATTTTTGTAAAATGACCATTTTACCCCTCTCGATAGTTGCCCTGAGTCATTTCTGATCAATGTTGGGTGTTAGTTTTGGAAAATTCTTTATAAAGTTGAGTCCTCTTTTTTTCACCATTTTTGAGTTCTTGAGCTTGGTAGAGGCGATTTTGAAGGAATATTTTCATGGGATTTCATTGGGTAAGTCATTCTAACTCGAATTCATTACTATCCATTGATTAATTATTAATTTCACTTGAATTTGAGGTTTTTCAATAGAAGAAATTGGGGGTTCTCAAGAACATTGAAAATTTGATTAAAGTGATGATTCCGAACTGATTTGAACTCCTTTTTCGAAATGGTTTTCACTAATAGATTCCTTTATTATAGAGAACATTTTTATCCAAAAAATTTCAGATTTAAACCCTTTGTTTTCGAAATTAGGTTTTTGGACCGCTTCAGCCTGATTTTCAAAAATTATGATTTGGGTGTTGTTAGACTTGTATTCTTATTGTGAATGCGTATTTGATTATATTTTGTCGATTCAGAGTGTCGACGTAAGGGCAAGGCTCAAGTTCGGACTAGTTATGATTGAATTCGAGGCAAGTATATTTCTAAACCTTCGTTAAGCTTGTAGAATTCTCTACTTCTTGCTATCTGTATTGAGAAGTAATAGGGACTCGGATTTGGGAATCACTCGTGAACTTTGAATGTATTAAGGATGACGAATGGGATAATAAAAAGGAAAATTTGATGATCCTAACGATATGTGCAATACGATTGATGAAATTGACTTACTTGAGATAGTGTGCCTTGACTATATTGAGACTGATGATATTGACTTACTTGAGATGGCGTGCCTCGACTATATTGAGATTGATGATATTGACTTACTTGAGATGGCGTGCCTTGACTGTATTGAAATTGATGATATTGACTTACTTGAAATGCCGTGCCTTGACTATATTGAGATTGATGATATTGACTTATTTGAGACAACGTGCCTTGACTATATTGACATGACTAGTGAGTTGTTATGATTATCATTGTACATTGTTATATGTGTGATCATGCCAATATTGTACTTGTTCTATGACACAACTGAAATGAAACACTTGTGATAATAATGAGAAAGATGGGACGGGCCACAAGCTCCGTGGCATGTACTATATGAGGGGTCAGGCCACACGCTCTGTGACAGGTAACATGGACAAATATGTTCCCTCATGGATTCTGGATTGAGATTCAGCGGATGTGTACCGGTAGGACAGACATGCATCATATTATTTAACACGGCATTGCATTGTATTGCACTTCATTGATTGTCTGTGGATTCGTGTTTACCCCTGTGATATCCTTGTGACAGATATATCTTGCCACTTGACTGAGTTAATTGAAATACAGAGAACTGTTGTAACCTATGTGCTTCTTGTAATATATATTGCCAGATTGGGCTGGTTTGCATGTAGGTTGTAGTTATGGAGGTTCGAGTAGTGTGACAGGGGTATTTGAGTTCTATATAGCTTTCCTTATGTTTAGTTGTGTGCTTGTTAGGTACCGTGTTGTTTGGTACTCACTCTTTGCTTCTACACCTGTGTAGGTACTGTGCCTGATCTGTGTGTGAGTTCTATTCTATCCTCCGAGGCTTCGAGGTGACTTGAAAGGTAGTTGTTGACGCTCGACAATCTCTCTTGTCCCTTTTACTTATGCTTTATTCTATTTGAGGAACAATTGCATCAAGACTTATACTTATTTTCTAGTTCTGTTTTACTAGAGGCTTGTACATGTGACAACCAGATTTTGAGGGTTATTTTAGATTTGAAAGTCTTCCGCTTTTGCATATTTATCTATCTCTTTAAACTGTTTCCACATTATTTTCAGCAAATGTTGGGTTTTAGACTGACTTGTCCGGTGGGAAAGGATAAGTGTCATCACACCCGAATTCGGGTCGTGACATAAACGAAATTTTGAGCATGATATCAAGCTGATGTGACTGTTTGTCACTTGTACGAATGGTGTAGATTTTTGGATTGAATTTGGAGGGGATCAAACTCATTTTGGATCAAGTTGGATAAAATCTAGTGCAGTCGCGATTGCAGTAGAAAGTGGGTTGGGGAACAGGAGCCATTTCAGGACATCACATGGACTGAGCTGCGATCATAGGATCGGCTATATGACCATTGTAGACCCGAAAAGGCCTAGCAACATTCATAACTGGCTCCATAATCGAAGCCTATATTGCTCGGATCCTCCAAAAAATGTTGTTGGGTGTGTGTCGAATCCTCTGATAGATATGCATTTTTGGATGTATCCGACAGAGGATTTGGAGGATCTGACATATACCTAGCAGTATTTTTGAAGAGCCCGATCAACTTAGATCGCAGCCATGCCCAAAATATAAAAAGATGTGTTCTTCGCAAATATCAATATCCTAAACACACTAGAGAACAAGGTTCCTAATGCTATTCTTTTAGTAGTAAAAGTGACAGTAAAATTACTGGTAAGTGAGATTCCTAATGCTATTTGGATTATATACATGAATCTATGTATGCTTTACCTTGAGATTGGAGATTTAAACATAGAAATATCTAATGGATCTAATGACATATAAATGGTGGAATTGGATAAGGAGACTATGGGTAACCTAGAACAAAAATGTGTCCCTTGGTTAGACAAAGTTTGAATAAAGGATGTGTTACTATAACCTAAAACCAATTTTAAAAGATGAGGTGTTTAGGTGAATTTGACATCATCGAACCATATTTTGTGTAAATTGAAGACTTCAAAGCACAACAAAGGAAGATACAAAGTGAGCTCCGGTTACAAGGTCATAAGCAGGGCTCCACTAACCCTCAATTGGCCTTGGAGACAAATCTGGAAAGCCAAAGTTCCACTCAAGGTGGCATCTTTCACTTGGCTGCTAGCAAATCATGTAGTACCAACACATGAGAATCTAAGGAAAAGAGACAACATTCTGGTGACACACTGTTGTTTATGTGGGGAAGCAGCTGAGACAGTTAGACATTTGTTCTTACATTGCAAAATCACTGATCAACTGTGGAAGATTTTCATCAGTCTCAGAGGCATTCAATGGACAATGCCTAGCAAGATTGTTGACACTCTCTCAAGTTGGGAGGAAGCAGGAATTGGGACAAAGAACAGAAGTTATTGGAGGACCATTACAACATGCATCTGGTGGACCATTTAGAGAGAAAGGAATGCTAGAAGCTTTGAGGATAGAAGTAGATCCCTACAAATGATCAAAACAGATTGTATTCTGTTATTATGTTTTTGGGGTACAAACTACAAAGAGTTCCCCTATAGATGCAGAAGCAATCCTAGAAGTATTAAAATCATGCTAGGCTTGTTGTTTTTGTTTTACATTTTCATACATTTTTTGTAAAGGGGTTTTCAGTACTACCTAAGTACTGGTTTACAATACCAATTGTTACCTTCTCAAAAAAAAAAAAAGAGACTTCAGGTTGACTGTGGATAGTGTAGCAGCGTTACATAAGCTTGAAATCATGGTAAATAGAGACTTTACCCCATGACTGCTTGTTCTGTAAATTGCATGTGAAATGATTCCAAAATAGCATGAATGTTTTGAACATGTGTTTTAATTTCCATATTATATATATACACACACACACACACATATATACACACATTCGAGGGTATACTTGGTGGTAAGCTGATTTTGGATACCCGTTGAGATTCTACCCGTTTATATCTCATGGATGATTAGTCATGTTGCTTTACTACAAGATTTTAGTATTAGCTGTATTTACATACATAATATATGCATTGTTGCATACACTCAGAAAAAGTTCTGACTCATGAAAATTTGAACAAAAGAAGAATTCAATTATGCTCCAGAAACTACCTTTGTAATGAACAGGCAGAGACAATCAGCCATCTCCTTTATTTTTCTGTAACTAGACAAATCAATTACAGAAGATTTTCATTAATCTGAGGAAAATCAAGTGGGTCGTGCCAGATAGAATAAAGGATGTTCTGAACTGCTGGAATAGAGATGGAATGCAGCTTACAGAGAGATAGATGGAAGATTGCCCCTGCATGCATTTGGTGGTCTGTTTGAACAGAAAGGAATCAGAGATATTTTGAGGACAAGCAATGTAATATTCAGAAGTTCAAGATGAATTGGTTAGCTCTCTATTATTTTTGGTGTAAACAGGAATTGATAGTACGAACTGAATATATTTTTGATGTTCTAGACAGTTTGTAAGTATCTCAGTAGATAAGGCTCCAATTGTAACTGACTTTCTTTTGAGGGGGGACTACACAATTTTTGTTGTGGTATACCTGTTGATGTCTATACAACTGTTACCTTTATCAAAATAAGTACGATTAGTTACAAATTATTGAGTTGTGTCACAGGAGCCAGGAGGTATACAGAAGGGCACTGAGTGGGGGTTTGATCTCCCCCTATTGTGGGGCATCACCCAAAAATAACACATGCATGAAGGTTATGTCCCCATAGAGAGGACACAAGAATCGATAGTTCAAGTATTTCAAATTGAATGGCAAAATGACAAGAAGAGAGACATAAATGAGGTATATATCAATCTATATTGTATTGTGTATTCCGAAATGATATAATCATTTTTGATTGGACAAGAAAGGTCTCAAATTGAAGACAGTTGAGAAAATCAAAGAGGAGAAAACACGTTTAGATATTCCGACATACGGAAGACCATCTTTCTTATGTCCCCGCAGAGAATACAATTTATGTCCCCACAGGGAGGGCCAGATTATATGCTCTCATAATGTGAACCAGCCATGCCCCTCTCCCCACAGAGAGGGACAGTTCAGTGATAGCGAATGGTATTGCTCTAAAATAAAGCTACTTCTGGCCTATGTTACTCGGATTCTCCTAAACTGTTTTTGTTTGTAAATAGAAAACTTTATTACCAATTGTGAAAATGATGTACTGAAAATCAAAAGCAACTTGACGGATCCAACTAACAGTAAACACAACTCTCTACTACTTCGCCACACATGCCTAGTAAACTGCACTAATTCTTCCCCTTGCTCTAAGGATACAAATTGAAATGCTAAAATAATTTGTGCTATCTTCCTCCGCACAGCTCCCGCATAAAAGATCTCCTGAATAATGTGTCTAGTGATAGCTTCTGGTTCCTTTTGCTTTTGTTGAAGGACTCTTTGATTTCTCATGACAAATGTAGTACATAGATGCAGCCATAGCCATCCAATAAATTTCTACTATAGTAATTCGTCATCTAGGATACAGAGCTGCCAGTTTAATTCCTCTTGCCAGTCCATAGGTCTAGATAGACCCTGCCAGGTACAAGCTTATTCCATAATTGAGCTGATACTTCACATTTAAAATACAAGTGTGAAATGTTTTCTCTCTCTGTTGAGCACAAAGGGACTAACCTGATTACAATAGATTCTTGGAAACATTCAACATCCCCCTAAAATGTTATCATACCAGTGTTAAATCCCCAAAAAAAACTGGTGCGGTGGAATTTTTGGAAGATCCGAGCAACATAGGTCGTGGTTGATGCCAACATATGTTGGTGTCCAAAAGGAACCCTTTCCTAGTCTCATGCTCACAATTGCATTTTTACATACAGAGTGTGTGCACTTTGAGTGCATAGTTCCGCACTAGCATGTATAGCCATTCAAGCTCTTAGGGCGCCAGCTCCAACGTCAGTACCATATCGAGCCAAAGAGAACCCAGTTCGATTTGATACAGAACCGCTCATACACGCCGTTGCATCAGCGTATGCACAGTGGCCAATATGATCAAACCTTTGGGCACATCATCATAGTAGACTTGGTCAATCCAATCAGCATACAATTGCATCACAGGTTGTATTGCATAGCTCTTATAGAAGACTTGTCCCGAATTGTTAGGGACGGATCGAGGATGCTTACTGGATCTATCTGACTGAACCCTTATATTTATGTGTACAGAACCTGAGCATTCCCTGCGACGGACGTCTGAGTACCAGCGATACTTTCAGCTGTCACTGTGAGCCTTCCATTCTTCCAGGAGGCAGAAGCTTGTCTTTACTTTATAACGTTATGTTTCTTTGGGCTGTGTCTCAATTTTATTTGACTCTGCTTTATTTAGATACTCCATGGTGATAATGGATTGTGGGTGACTGTTGATTACTTTGGACACTGTCTTACAACTACGAATTTTTATTGTATTATGCAATTTATGACTGTTCTTTGAGTTAAATGATTTCGAATATTGGTCCAGTAAAGCGATTAAGGGTTTACTTAGTGGGAAATGGCTCAATATGTGTCAGTCATAGCTCATCCAATTTTGGATCTTGACAAGATAAAACAAAGAACACAGCATCGATCAAAAAGGTTATAAAAGTCCGGAAAGCTTTCCGCATACTATGTCATGCTTGTTGAACAGTGGAAAATCAGCTAATATCTTCATACCTCATGAAAAAGTTTGCTTATCTGATCCTTCGCCTGATTAATTTTATCTAGTAAGGTATCTTCTTCATTCCTCAACCTGCCATATTACAGCTTAAAAACTTCAGCTGGATAAAGAGAATAATTTCTTAAAAAACAAACATTACTCGTGAAGGATTCAAGGAGTCAAACAGTAACACAATCAACTATTTCTAGAACACAATATTCTGTGACCTTTGAAATACAACATTAGCTCTGTCAATCTCAGCTTGGAACTCCTTCAGTTTCACTTCCATATCAAGATCTTCAGCCTACAGTAAATTGGAAGATAGAAGCATGTAAAATCCCTTTCACAAGATAAACATAAAACCCCACACTTAGTCAGCTGAAGAATTGAATTCAGCAACACATTTTTTTTCCTACACGACTAGTTTTAATCTTTTCAGTTTTCACACAGTTGAACCTCAAACTACAATAACCAAAGGTGGAGCCAGGATTTGGAGTTTATGGGTTCTGAACTTGCCACCAAATTCAAGGCTCGTTTTACTTACTGGGTTCACAATTAAATATTTATACATATTTAATGGATTCCCTAAAATCAACCAAAATCTACTAGGTTCGTCCAAACCCAACTTAATATTGTCGCACCACCCCTGATAGAAAAGTTTTTATATAGAGGCATAGACACTTGCCTGAAATCCTACCTTATTCACCATGGCTGGAAACACGCTGGAGTATCATTTTTTAATCAAAAGGCTATGCTACTCATAGAAAACGAGAAGATCTATTGAGGTCAAAATCAATTTCAACATCGCTGCACAAGTTTCAGCCCTTACACAAGAAATGCCTACAGTTTATAGCTCCTGCATTAACCTCATCCATGGAACGCGACCTTGCAGGGTGAGCACAAAGGAAATTTTATGTCATTATTAGTAGCTACATTCAAAGTCAACATATAACATCAGAAAGCCTCACCCATCCCTGCCCCGTAAGATAGTAAAGGAAAAGTTCCATATTGTACAGTTGACTTACTACTGTTAGCTTAAATACCGGAATGCTACTGTCAAATTAGGAAACAAATCACATCAAGAAAGGCTTGAAAGGAATATCTGAAGTTAGGAAAAAGGAGCATACTTTCATTCTAGGGTTGCAATATCAGGGTGTACTGAGAACTAATTATATAGAGTAGCAATTCACAGAGGTAAAGAAAACCTGTGTATCTCTAATATTTTGCTCATCCATATCACATATTTTTTGTTCAAACATCTTGACTCGTTTTGCCATCTTTTGGATGTAATTAGATCTACGACCCCGTTCCTCTTCCAGCTCAAGTTTTTCCTTTGTAGCCTAACAAATGAAATTCACATAGATTAGAAAAGCTTTGGTGATAAAAACAAAAGCTAGAGAAAGAGCATTTGAATGTATACAGTGTTCAGTCCTTTCCAGAAGGAAATACAGCCAAAGGAGCAAAACACGGCAAGTTTTGTACATTTATTTTTTAAGTGATAGATCACCACTGAAGATATCAACATATATATACAGCTAACTTGATTTCCTAACTCTAGATGGACATATGGAAGAAGGAGACAAAGAAAATGAGAAGAAAACAATTCAATATAAAGAATGGGTTAGAAGGAGTGATGGGAATAGTGAGGATTCATATAGGATGACAAGAGTAGCAGAACTGGGCATCAGCTACAACTCAAACTAGGATGACAATGAAACCATCATCTCATCATCATACATATCAAATAACACCATCCAAATCAGAAACAAAATATATGAAATTGCACACATACCAAAGAAAGACTCTGTTTCAACTCTTCTGTCATCCTCCTCACTTCTGATGTCTTTTCCATCATATGAGCAATTTGAGCTTTCTTCTTGGTCAACTGATCATTCAATTCCTCCATCTTCGTCTGAAAACCAAACAAGTTTGCTTAGTGTGTTATATAGTTCTAGGAATAAGACATCATATCAAGCAATGTGAAGAGACAACTGAAATATGCAAGAAGAGAGAAAGAAAAGGATAGACAATAGGGCCACAAACCAAAGTTTCACCACAGAATACACGAGGACAAATTATCATGTTCTCTTCTGGTTTTGAGTAACATTACAATGTACCTAACAACATGCCTAAAACTTGTATGACTTTGGTACAGAAAGAGAAACAACTACGCCTCAATAGCAATTTGGGGTTGGTACAGAAAAAGTATAGCAACCATTGAATCAGAGTATCTGACTAGAAAATGTCACAGATACTTTGTGCAGGGATACGACAGGACGGAGAACTCTTTCTTAATATGAAAAATGCAATGTGGAAAAATGAAGGATGATTACGGTCTTCGATATTTGCAAATACTGGTTGGCCATCGGTAAGAGCAAATGGTGAACTTCTATATGTGTAATATTAAAATGTTGGTTTGAGAAGTAGTTCAAGTGAAATAATGGTTTCCAAACATAAATCGTCAACTTATTTTTCAAGTGAAGTTCATGCCCAAACACAACTTCAAATTCCACAAACTCTCTTCAATTTCAAATACTCTTTTCAACTTCAACAAAATATTGTCCAAACGCCTACTTCAAATTCTTTCTTTAAAGCAGAAGTAGAAGGGAGAAAGGAGTTCTTAAAGCAAGTCTAGTCAGAACATCAACAGGAAGTATGATCTATGAGACAAAAGCCAAATGTAACTGTTAAGAGTCTACATTGGTTGAGAAATGAACTGGTGGTCAACTTATATGGACTTGGTCAATCCTTCCCTCATGAGCTAACTTTTGGGATTGAGTTAGGCCCAGGTGTCATATCTTTACATGGTATCATAGCCAGTTTCATCCTCGTTTGGGCTTCGGTCCACGCTTCAGTTGGGCCTGGGCGTGAAAGGGGGTGTTAGAGTGGATTAGAGGGTCACATTGGTTGAGAAAGGAAATGGTGGTCTGCTTATATAGACTTAGCAATCTTCCCCTCATGAGCAGGCTCAGGTGCCATATTTTTATGGTAAGAACGGTAATGAGACGTCACAGCCTAAGCTATAGTTTTTCTAGATGTTGTAATGTTCTAATTCCACACCAGAATAGAGGACATGTCAAGAGTGAAACCACTCATTTGGAACAGATGAACCATTCTATGTTTGTTAAAATAGCCAACAGAATGTTTTTTTAGAATTCGGTTGTTGGTGGAGCCCACTTAAACCACAAAAATATCATGATGGGAACCAAGGTTCTAGGCGGGACAGAAAGCTGGTTGCAGGAAGCCATCAGAAAAACCCTTAGGAAGCCATTATCAGTGAAGATGGTCACACAGGTAAGGCAAGGACGAGAAAGTCAGACAGTCAGAGGAAGGATGATGTACTGACACTGTACCAAAACACAATATGGTGTTCAAAATATAAAAATTGATTGAGCAGGTACATAGGCACAGGCAAAAGCGAGTTAGGTCCAGAATAAATAAAAAGGACCAAGCTTTCAGCACAAAAGGCACATTCAAAGGCAGCACTACAAATGGAGAACCAGCCTAGGAAGTTTGGATAAACCAAACAACATGAAAATCAAATAAGGGCCATTGAAATTCCTAATCCCAAGAGTAAATATAACCTTTCTGCTCCATCTGCCTGACAGAATAAAGACAAAGTTGAAGCAGCCATTGAAGCCAGTGTAGATCAAGCAGAACAAAATGGCTGGGAGCAGTCATAGTGCTACTTGCCATTGATTTTCTAAGTAGGAGTGACCAGGGAAACAAAAGAAAGTTGATAACAAATAGATTTTCCTACAAAGAAGGAGGTACAACAACGAGCCCAGTATAATCCCACCATGTGGGGTCAGGGGAGGGTAGAGTTTACGCAGACCTAAACCCCACCTTGAAAGGTAGGGCGGCTGTTTCTGAAAGACTCTCGGCTTAAGAGAGAAGAACAAGAGAGAAGAAACAAGGAAAACAAAAACCAAAGTCAGATAGAACCAAGCATATCGAAAACAATATAAAAATATGTGTACTGAGAGCGAGAAAGTCAGGGACAGATCGGAGAGAAAGAAGCATTCACTACTATAGATGAATAGGATAACCAACGTATACCTGGCCCGCAAATGTAAGCAGTAATCAAATGTAGAAATCCAAAGTTAATAAACAAATGAGCAAAACTACGACTACTATGGTGGATAGATAAGTCACCTAGCCTACTATCTTAATCTTAGTCCTCCACAACGTCCTGTCTAAGGTCCTGTCCTCGGTGAGCTGCAACTGTGTCATATCATGTCTAATCACCTCTTCTCAATACTTCTTTGGCCTCCCTTTGCCCCTCTTGATTGGCCAACACTCCGTCCCGTACAATAGAGTCGGTCTAACCACCACTTTGTAGAACTTGCCTTTGAGTTTTGGTGGCACTTTCTTGTCACACAGCACTCCGGAGGCGAGTCTCCATTTCAACCACCCTGCACCAATACGATGTGAAACATCGTCATCGATATCCCCATCTTCCTGTATAATAGACCCAAGATACTTGAAGCTTCTTTTCTTTTGAATGACCTGGGTACCAAGCCTCACTTCCCCGTCCGCCTCACGTGGCAAGCCACTGAACCTGCACTCCAAGTATTCTGTCTTAGTCCTACTCAATTTAAATCCTTTAGACTCCAACGTCTGTCTCCAGCCCTCTAGCTTATCATTAACTCCGTTGTGAGTCTCGTCAATCGTCAATCAGGACTATGTCATCCGCGAACAACATACACCAAGGCACCTCACCTTGTATTTGTCTCGTCAATTGATCCATCACCAGGGCGAATAGAAACGGGCTAAGAGTTGATCCTTGGTGCAACCCCATCGTAACAGGAAAGTGCTCCGAGTCTCCTCCTACCGTCCTTACCCTGGTCTTTGCTCCATCATACATGTCTTTAATCGCTCTAATGTACGCCACAGGTACACCTCTCGCCTCCAAGCATCTTCATAGGACTTCTCTTGGCACTTTGTCGTAGGCCTTTTCTAGGTCGATGAATATCATGTGTAAGTCCTTCTTCCGCTCCCTATAATGCTCCACCAATCTCCTTACAATATGAATGGCTTCTGTAGTCGAGCACCCCGGCATGAATCCAAACTGGTTCTCTGAAATAGACATACTTCTCCTCACCCTCATTTCCATTACCCTTTCCCACACTTTCATAGTGTGGCTTAGTAGCTTGATACCTCTGTAGTTGTTGCAGCTTTGAATGTCTCTCTTGTTCTTGTACACGAAAATCATTGTACTCCACCTCCATTCTTCCGGCATCTTCGATGTCTTGAAAATGAAGTCAGCCACTCCAATCCTACCCTAAATGCATTCTTCCAAAATTCCTCAGGGATCTCGTCAGGTCCGATCGCTCTTCCCCTGCACATCCTACGAACAGCTCCCTTAACCTCCTCCACCATTATCCTCCTACAATACCGAAAGTTGCGACGCCTGTCCAAGTGCTCCAAGTCTCCCAACACAAAGTCTTTGTCCCCTCCTTCGTTCAATAGTTTGTGAAAGTATGACTGTCATCTCTGTCTGATGCGGGATTCCTGTACCAACACTTGGCCATCCTCGTCCTTGATGTACTTCACTTGATCCAAGTCGCGTGTCTTCCTCTCTCGCGCCTTGGCGAGCTTAAATAGCTTCTTATCCCCACCTCTCACCTCTAGTTCAACATAAAAGCGTTCAAAGGCTGTCGTTTTAGCCGCCGAAACTGCCATCTTCGCTTCCTTACTCGCCATCTTATACTTTTCCCTGTTCGTCCACTTCTCTTCATCATCCTTGCTATCTACCAACTTCACATATGCCTGCTTTTTTGCTTCTACCTTTCCCTGGACTTCTCCATTCCACCACCAATCCCCTCGGTGCCCACCACGGCGGCCTCGTGAGACCCCAAATACCTCTCTAACTGCTTTCCTAATGCAGCTGGCTGTCCTATCCCATATACTGCTTGCATCCCCCCTACTATCCCACGCCTCCATAGCCGTTAGCTTCTCCCCAATCTCTAGGGCACTAGACGGAGTCAAACGACCCCACCTAATCCTCGGGCGGTCATCTACGACCCTCTTCTTCTTCTTCCTTCTTATCTCCAAATCCATGATCAATAGCTTATATTGGGTCGTAAGATTCTCACTTGGTATGACCTAGCAGTCCTTACAGAGGCTTTTATCATCTTTTCTAAGGAGCAAAAAGTCTATTTGTGTCGCTGCCCTCGAGCTACGGAAGGTTACCAAGTGCTCCTCCTTCTTCAGAAAACTGGAGTTGGCCACCATTAATCCAAAAGCTTTTGCGAAATCCAGGAGTGAGGCTCCTCCACTATTCCTGCACCCGAAGCCAAATCCTCCATGCACCTCGTCATAGCCCGTCGAAACAGACCCAATGTGCCCATTAAAATCTCCTCCTATGAATAGCTTCTCAGTAGGCGATATACTGGCCACCACTTCGTCCAAGTCCTCCCAAAAACGCCTTTTTATCTATTCGTCCAACCCCACTTGTGGCGCGTAGACACTAATAATGTTCAATGTGAGCCCTCCAACGACTAACTTAATCGTCATCATCCTATCATTGATCCTCCTAACATCTACCACCTGATCCTTAAGTTCGCTATCTACTAAGATCCCTACCCCATTCCTATACCTCGACTTGCCCGAGAACCAAAGTTTGTATCCGTCCACCTCCTTAGCTTTAGGTCCTACCCATTTAGTCTCTTGGACGCAAGCTATATTAATCTTCCTCTTCTTAAGAATCTTAACTAACTCTATGGACTTTCCTGATAAAGTCTCAATATCCCAAGACCCTACTCTCAATCTAGAAGCTCTCTCAGCCCCCCCAACCCTGTCCCTCGATCCCAACCGAAAACATGACCCTAGTCTACCATCGCTCACTAAAGTCAGAACAGCAGATATATGCTAGTGAAAGGATAATCTAAGATAAACAAAGGATCAATAGTAGAGCACAGGTTAGCAATCGTCTAATAGCAGTGAGATATGTAATTATTTAGGCGGAGCAAGCAAAATTTATAAGGCTAAAATATAGGAAATGGGCTATAGGAGGTACCAACTCCAAGTAAATAAAACATGTTCACTCGCCGAAAACACTGTTCACTCACTGAAAACACTGTTCACTCACCGAAAATACTGTTCACTCGCCGAAAACTGCCGAAATACCTGTGCAGAAACTGCTCGAAAATCCACTGGTAGGGGTTTCGGATTGCAGTCAAAGAGGGAAAAAAACACAAAGAAGAAGGAAAGAAGAGATGAAGAGAGAGAACAGAGGGGAGAGAGAGATCTGGCCGGAAATACTCTTTGCCGGTGGCCGCTTGGGGAGGTGGTGGCCTGGGGGTAGGTGGAATGGGATGGGGGGTCGTGGGTGGGGGTGGTGGGAGGTACTTACCGTTGGAAGATGAGAGGAGAGAGAAGAGAGAAACAAAGAAGGAGGTAACAAGTGAAAATAGAGTGGGTTTCTTTCTTTATCCCAAAATTCAATGCTATTTTTTTGGAAGACCAGATTACACCTTACTATACACGAGGAAGGGGAACATTAGTTACACTAGGAATCTGCAGGAAGCAAGAAACAGAAGTTTGATGATAGCAAAAAGATCAATTGATAAGTTATTTAAATTCATATTTGCACTTAGGATATGTGATTAGTTGAAGAAAATCTGACCTCCACGCACCCAAGGGTGTGCCCAAGTGGTAATGAAGTAGGCTAAGAACCATGAGCTCTCAGTTCAAATCCTAGCATAGACAAAAAAACACAAGGAGATTTCTTCCTATCTTCCCTAGCAGTGGACAAAGTTACCCGGTACTTATTGCTGGTGAGAGGTGGCAGATATCCTGTGGAATTAGTCGAGGTGCACAAAAGTTGGTCCGAACACCACGGTTATCAAAAAAATCTTACCTCCATTGTCTACTTACTGATGTTCATTCTCATTTGATAATATAATAAGAGCAATAACATTCTACTCATTATGTTCCATTTTATGTGACACTTTTACTTATTAATGTGTTCCAAAAAGAAAGACATGTTTCTATATTTGGAAGCAATTTAACTATGAACTTCCTAGTTTACACATAATGAGAAGCTTTTATAGACACAAATGTCATAGGATGTGTAAGTTTCAAAAGTCTCTTTTCTTAAACTTTGTGGCGAGTCAAATTACGGCACATAAATTTGAAAGGAGGGAGCACTTTTTATCATCCACTTCTTTTTTTATAAAATAGGATAGCACCATCTCCCAAAAGGCCGCAAGCGCAGCCGCTTCTAACAAAGAAGGATTGCCATACTAATAAACATTACATCAAGGTAATGAAAAAGTCACCATTAGCATACGTGGAAGTAAAGAAAACTTGTAAAAATGCTTCCAGCAAAGGCATTCTAACTCTTAGCATAACTTTCACCAGGGAAAACCAGAGCACTTACAAGATGCTGATCAATTCGAGATTGACAAGTGGGGACCCGTCCTTTCAGCTCCTCAATCCGTTTGCTTTTATCTTGTAACTGTTTATCTACATTGTAGACCCATGCCCATGCCAATTTCTTCTTCAATGAGTCTACCTGATTAGAAATCTCCTCTATATGTTCCATGCTTCTAATCTTTCCTTGCAACTCATCAAGCTCTTTCACTATAGGATTTATCGATTTCTCTAGTTCAGCAACTAGTTCATTTGCATTTTTCAATTGAATCTCAATACCAAACAGAAGATCTTCCACTTGTTGAAGTAATGTTGCCTTAAAAAAGAACTGCAAAGGATGATGATAATGGCAGATTAATCACTAAATAGGATCTCCCTCCACTAAGCAATTGTCATTGATAAACAAAAAACATGAAACAGAAAAAGACATAAAGTTCACCGAACAAAGCTGGCCAACCTCCAAATGAAATATGAATAAAGCAGAAAAATAAGCTACCAAGTGGACAATCAAATAACACAACCATCACCTAATAACGTTAGCAATTAAGCACCTCACCTTGAACTTGTCCTTTGAATTTCCTGAATGTAAGAACTCCCTGCTTTTGTCTTGACTCATTATTACACATGGATTTTCCACATCAATCTGCATAATCAAAAATGAACAACATCTAGAATACCTTGTTTCTGTAATGGCATAAAGAAGAAGCCAGTGATGCCCTCCACTTGCTCATTCATGTTTTTCAAAGAATAAAAAGTCTACCGGTCTCGGCAAAGTAAAGCTCAAACTTCATCAGTAAAATTAAGAACAAATTTCCTGTTTAGGCAGGCACTAACATTGAAATGTACTATAAGCTCTTGGAGTTCCTCTCGTTTGGCAGCCACCTTTTTACCTGTTAAATGTCAATTAGAAGAAGGAAAAAAAGACAGGGAAAAACAAGAAGATCCAGGCAGAAATCTATAAGCTACTACCCCATAACCCAAGAGATAACAAAACAAGCAAGGTAACTTAGTTTAGTTGAGCTCTTGTATCCACAAACATAAATTAGGAGCTTAATGAACTTTTATTTTATTTTATTTTTGGCATTTGAATGTTTACTGAATCATCAATTGTGACATAAGCAATGATTTAGAATGTGAACTTGAAACTGAATACATGATGCATGGATACTGCACAGCCCGATCTCCAACTTGGTCATTACATTTCAGAAAAATAGGATTATACTCCTAAAATTGGGAACTTTGAGGAGGAACAGACGGACATAAAGAGAAAAAAGTACTACTCTATTGTAAATTAATCAGGCCACACAACCGATATCGACCCAAGTTACTCTCAAACCTAATTGAGCATAGGTAAATTGAGATCCAAACAGAGATTTCCATATCATGGTGCTTTAAGAAGACCCTAACAAACTGCCAAACCAAATTCAGAAAATAAAAATGAAAAAAAGGAAGAAGACAAGTTTCAGCTGGACTTTGGACATGAAGGTTTATGGCAAAAGCATTGTTTTACCAGGACAGGAAAATGAAACAAACAAAATAAGCAAGCACACAAGACAATAGCATATTCAGTAACAGATATCTTCAGTAAAAATCAAGATGTAATCATATATCACGTAAATTTAGATTGCTGTCCATTACATATTCTATATGCCACAGATGCTAGCATAACCAATCAACTGGAAAGAGATATTGAAATCACTATAGGAAACCTTGGCAATTCTTTAGTACGATAGAACTAGTAGACTCTGAAATCCTGCGCTCTATCATTATGAGGTCACCATAAGTTTCAGCCTTGAAAGCATCCTCTCCTCGGTTTTTCATTTCCACGTGAACAAGGGCATGGCTGTGAATAGATACAAATGAGCAGCACATTATAAGCAAATTAGCAGAAATTCAAACCCAGAACTCAACTTAGATTGTCTTGCTGAAAGGAAAGGGAAAGGTGATTAACGAGATGGATACCAGATTAAAGAGTGCTTTTTTATGAAATAATTAGTTTTCTTAGTGGCATCAAGAAGATGCATATAGAACAAAATACATAGAGTGCAAAAAAAGAGATTAACAGCTCCATTAGAATGGACCTACGCTAAGGATAGGGAGCTGACAAAGTCCAAAAGCATAAAGGGGGTATGGTACACCTAGCCGTTAGAGGAGTGATTTGGAGTTGACATTCCATCAAAGCATCTGCAGTTTCTTCCCGTCCAAACACACCAAAAAACAAGCTGGCATCATCTGCAAGATATTCTTTATGGATCTACTGAGTTACCAACAACTCCAACACTCATAAGCTTCTTTGATATTTTGGGGCATGAACCAGGAGTCCAAAAAATTGAGGAACATATCACAGATATCTGTAGCAACTGTGAAGACTGAATAGTGTTTCCTTCTTCATTAAGAAAATAAGAGAATTTCTTGGTTATATGTAAGGAAGAGAGACTTACATATGGTGGTCATTGATCTTGAGAAGGCCAACGACAGTGTCTTGAGGGATGTCTTGTGGCGCTGCCCAGAGGCAAAAGGTGTATCAGTGTGCTACGTTAGGGCGATATAGGACATGTATGAAGGAGCTAAAATGCGGGCAAGATGGTAGGGGGAGACTCAGAGCATTTCCTTGTGGAGATGGAATTACACCAAGGTTCAACTCTTAGTTCGTTTCTATTTGCCTTGGTGATGGATGATTTGAGGTGAGGTGCCGTAGTGTATGTTATTTGTGGATGACATAGTACTAATTGATGAGACGCGTAATGGAGTAAATGCTAAGTTAGAGGTGTGGAGACAAAAGGGTTCAGGTTGAGCAGGACAAAGACAGAGTATGTGGAGTGCAAATTCAATGATGTGATGCATGACATAGGTGTGGAAATGAGGCTTGACACACAAAATATTCCAAAGAGAGAGAGATTCAAGTATCTTGGGTCTATAATCCAAAGAAGTGGGGACATAGACGATGATATCACATATCATATTGGTGCAGCATGGATGAAGTGGAGGTTTGTCTAAGGAGTCTTGTGTGATAAAAAGAACTCAAAGGTAAGTTCTATAGAGTGGTGGTTAGACCGACATTGTTATATGGGGTAGAGTGTTGGTTAAGCAAAAAATCTCATGTCCAAAAGATGCAGGAGATGAGGATGCTAAAATGGATGTGTGGTCATACTAGGAGCGATACGATTAGAAATGAGGATATTTGGGATAAGGTGGGAGTGGCTTCTGTGGTGGACAAGATAAGGGAAGCGAGACTGAGATGGTTTGGACATGTAAAGAGGAGATGCGTAAAGCACTAGTGAAAAGGTGCGAGAGTTTGGTTATAAAGGATACGAGGAAAGCAGAGATAGGTTGAAGAAGTATTAGGGCGAGGTGATAAGATAGGATGTGACGCAACTTCAGGCTACCAAGGACATGACCTTAGATAAGAGGGTGTGGACACATATTAGGGTGGAAGGATAGTAGGTAGTGTAGTGTTGTCTTGCTTAGGGTGGCTGGTGTTTACCATGGTACTAGTTGTATTATTGTAGTACTTGTTTTTATTTTTATTATTGTTTTCAATAATCTATTCTATTATATTGTTTAATGTGTTTCGATTATCACATTACTTTATTGTTGTTTTTGGCTCATTTTTGGGTAGACTTTGCATTGCTATTTTGTTACTTGTCATATTCTCTTCATTGTCTCCTTTTTATGTGTACTTAGATTTGTTGCACTTGAGCTGAGGGTTTTTCAAAAACAGTTTTTCTACCTCTACGAGGTAGTGGTAAGGTCTGCATACATTCTACCCTCCCCAAACCTTACTTGTGGGATTTCACTGGGTATGTTCTTGTTGTTGTTATTATGCATCCATTTGTTTGTTCACTTTTTATACATTACAGGGCAAGGTAGGAGCGGCTTCTGTGGCAAACAAGATGAGAAAAGCGAGATTGAGATGATTTAGGCATGTGAGAAGAGGTGCATGGTGCACCTGTAAGGAGGTGTGAGAGTTTGACAATAACAAAAGGTGGAACCCATCGGCAGCCCCTAAAGTTGGCACCATTTTTCACTTAGGCACCTCAAGTAAGCCACGTACATTTTGAACACCTAAGGTAAGGTTGGACTATGTCATTTTGACACTTTTTGCTGACTTGACAACTTGTGTGATTTTCGCTCCAAATAAGCGCGTGAAGAGCCTAAAGAATCATTTTTTCTATTTTTTTATTTCCCCCTCCTTTTTCTTCTTTATTCTTTTTCTCTATTTTTCCTATTTAATATTCTACCATTAACGAATCTTTCACAATTATTATCTTGTTCTCTTCAAGATTTTATCCCAATATGTTACTATATCAATGTAATTATAGATCTAACATATTAATCAAAATTGACAGAAAGAATAAGAAAAAGATCATCAAGAGAAGAAATAAGATCTGAGTTCAAGAGATTTTGACTGACACTCCATTTTTTTCGTCAACGATTATACAAATTTATTAATCTAATATTCCGTTCATTTCATTTGCAAAATAAAATTAAAAGCTACCGTTTTAGTCCATTAATTTCAAATTTTACCTATTCATTTTGTATATTTTTCATTGCAATTCTTTTGGTTAACAACTATTAGCATTTTGGTATAATGTATTGTGTAGCTTCTTGTTCTTGAATTCTATCCATGAACCTTATATGAATTTTTTTTAAAAAAGAAGAGGTAAAACGGTGGAGTTTATGATGGTCACTGGTAATGGAGTTCTAATGGCTATGGGGGGAATTCTTGGGGAAGGAAGGGTTGGGCAAGTTGGTGGGGTGGGGGTTTAGATAATAGCTTTATTTTTTTTATGAAAAATAGTTTTTCTTTTAACTTTTTTATAATCTATCTTTTAATTATTATTTTATACCCAAATGTCACATGTCATTTTTTAATTAGTCATCATACCACATCATTAGCGAATGTAATACATACACTTTGTAATTTTAGTTGATTGTCAAAAAAGTGTCAAAATGACACAGCGGGACCTAACATGAAGTGTCTAAAATGAATAAAGCCTAGTTGAGGTGTCTAAGTGAAAATTAGTGCCAACTTTAAGAGGCTACCAATGGGTTCAGCCATAACAAAAGCTCGGAGGATAGAGGTAGAACAAAGAAGAACTAGGGGGAGGTGATTAGACAGGAGATGGCACAGCTTCAGCTCACTGAGGACATGACCCTAGATAGGAAGGTATGGAGGTTGAGGATTAGGGTAGAAGTTAGTAGGTAGCCGAGTGTTGTCGCACTTCATGTGGGAAAGGCAGGGGGCAAGCCTCCTCTTTGCTTCTCCTTATTAGTAATATTATATTTAGGAATCATATAGTTCTTTTGTTCTTTTGCATTTATTATTATCTGTTGCTTAATTTGCTTTGTATTCTTTTTTTCCATCTCATTTTCTTGCAATCGTGCTCGAATTCTTAGTCTTTTGAGTCAAGTATCTATCGGAAACATCTCTACCCCCACAAAGGTAAGGGTAGGATTTGCGTACATCCTACTCTTCTCATACCTCACTTGTGGGATTGCACTGCATATGTTGTTGTTGTTGTATACATTATGAAAAGAAGAGAAATATTTTTGGGTCTACACATTCAATTTATTTCTTCTTTTCTTTTTGGAAATATAAAGGAAAGAAGAGAAGTATTTGCCTTTCATACCTAAATAACATGGGTATATACTGAAGATGTTGAACCATATTTAACTTTCTTTTTAGACATGCATCATCTCAGACAAACATTTCCTTTAAAGCTTTTCTTCATCAATTCTAACAGAATTTTCTTTGTTCTCTTTTTAACCGTTCAAACAAAATTGAAAAAAAAAATAGGAGATAAACTCAAAAGCTTCTTTAGCCACAATTATGAACTTCAGCTATATATACATATCAGAGTTATATGATCTCCAAGGTTGAGAGCAACTCTTTTATGACCGTCAACTAACTACTAACCCTTAACCATGACAGCAAGGAGGTCCCCAAGTGTCACCACTATTCATGACAAGAGGGAGGATGGTAAGCACCCCTTACTTCCAACCCTAAAGTTGTGAGTTTGAGTCACCAAGGGAGCTAAAAAGGTGGGAGCTCCTAGGGAGGGGTTAAAAAAAGAATTCATGGATACATTTGATCATGAAAGTTCGGGGCTCAACTAGATTTGTTTAGTTTTGGATACCCACTAATAGAATAATGCATCATGCTCCATGTTGCTAACAACTCAGCAAACAACTTCTTCCATTAGAATCGAGCATAAAGATATAAAAGACTATTCTGCAAATTTGCTCCGAGCTGGATTAATCTTGGCTTGCATATTATAAAACTTAAGAGTAGTTTGTCATGCAGTTAACTTCAAAGGTAACCTAACAGAAGAGAACATATTACTAACATATGGTTTAATAGAGAAACGATGGCATCATCTTTAAATCCATTATGTTACCTTGTTGATCTAACATGTGCAATACACTCGGCTCTCCGTGAAGTAAGTTTTAAGTCAAAAGAAATTCCAAACACCATCTTGCAATTCACCTCTCCACACCCAAGGGAAATAGAGATAAAATGGAGGGGGGGAAGCGAATTAGTATGATAACTTACAACTAATCTTCCAGCAAAAACAGGCTTTTAACACAATCCACAAAATAGAGGACAATAAATGCTTCTTTGAAAAATAGCAAGAGATAAGGATAATCAAACAATAATAAACCTGCAGCCCGTCTTTATAAAATCCTTTAGTGTATTGGCTCTTTGTGTGCCTCTAGCACGGCTCCCAAATGCCACACATAATGCTGTAAGTATAGCACTTTTTCCACCTACACCAAACAAAAAAACAATACACGAACAACAAATAGTTCATCTCAAGCCACATTGTGGAAAAGATAATAAAAGCAAACACCAAGTTAGTCAATGATTCATACATACATAGTACTAAAAGTTTAAAAATTAACCAAACTAACTAAGTTATTTGATCTCAAGTCATATTACTAAAGGCAGATAGAAGGATTCTCTTGGCTGTGCATCTCAAAGTACCACTTTAATCCAACTTATTGAAAGTGAACCACCTATCTGCAATTCCCTCTATACAAGTAGAGCAGACAAATATGAACACATTTCTAATAAGTAATCCGCAGACACACTAGGGGAAAATGAATCTGGGGAAGTTGTACTTGTAAGCACTAAGACAAGTTCTACCACTTGTACTCCTTCTTTGCAAAGGAAACAAGTTCATATTTTTACCAAGTGCCCACTCAATATCAAGGTATACCCACTAGCCTTTAAGTCTGAAATATGATGAATCGAAGAAGAAATCTTGATTGGTTCTACCTTGTACATATAGTTGATAAATTGAAAAGGTATATATATTCATACTAAGTCCGCATGCATTCTCACTCGAGACTTTACTTTTTTGGTAAGTTGCATTCTCACAGAGGACTAGTGGGAGGGCAGGGGCAGATGCACAACTAAAGCTTAGAGTTCAGCCAAACCAAGTAATTTTAGCTCAAACCATATATGTGTTAAAAAAAGCCTATTACATATATAGTACTAAAGTTCAAACCCACTAACTCAGATGATCAGCCTGCTCAGTGGCATTCCAAACCCATAAACTTCAAATCCTAAGTAAGTTGCATTCTCACATTGGACTAGTGGGTGGGCAGAGGAGGATGCACAATTAAAGCTATGTATTCAGCCAAACCCATTAGTTTTAGCTCAAACCATATATATGAGTTAAGAAGCCTACAAAATATATAGTACTAAAGTTTGAACCCACCAACTCAAATGATCAGCTGGTTCAGTGGCATTCCGAAACCCATAAACTTCAACTGGTAGGTAAGTTGCATTATCACATAGGACTAGTGAAAATGCACAATTAAAGCTATGGGTTCATCCAAACCCAATAGCTTTAGCTCAAACCGTATATATATGTTGACAAACCTACTAAATATATAATTAAAGTCCAAACCCACTAACTCAAATGATCAGCAAGTTCATTAGCATTACAAAATCATAAACTTTAAATCGTGAATCTCCGAATCTTTCCAATGGTGAAGGGGCAAACAAAGAACATAACGGAGTTTAAACAGTGTGCGTTAACGAGAATACAAAGAGGGAGCAGAGAACTTACTTCCGTTCTGTCCAGTAATGAAATTAACCCAATCACCGAAATCGATCTCGAGATTGCTATGGCACATGAAATTCTCCAATCGGATTTTCGAAATAATTCCCGATTGCAGACTCTTAGGCCTCCCTGTCGAAACCCTATCCGCCATTTTCTCCGGCTACTTGAGGGTCCAACTCACCGATACCACCGGAGATTGAAGATTGATTTCGCAATTTTGAGCTGACGGCAACGAAGTACAATTGTACCGTCTCTCTCTCGTAGCGAGAAGGTCTAGGGGTCTATGGGGTAGGGAACATATGGCGGGAAAGGCATGTTTGGATGTAGTGTAAGGATTGTTTCGGTACCGCCAGATAAGTTGGAATATTTCAAAATTAGATTTCTATTCGGTTTGGTGGACAATATAAATTTATTTTGTATTAAATTTATATTATTAATTAAATATTAGTATGAGTCCGTTTGGATGGCTTAAAAAAATAACTTTTATGTATAAAGTGTTTTTAAAACTTTGAAGTGCTGAAAGTTATTTTTATAAATAAATAGTTGAGTGTTTGGATAAAAGTGCTTAAATGAGGAAAATGATGTGAATTTTAGGGTTAAAAAAATAAAAAAGATAATTTGGGAATTTAGTTAAAATATAAGGGATATAAAAATAATTTCTATGGTCAAAGAAAATGAGTTTAAGCACTTAGGAAAAAAAAAGTTAGGAATCCTCATTTTTGACTGACTTTAAGAACTTTATGGCTTAAAGTCAGCATTAGGCAAACACGTCCAAAAACTAAAAAGGGCTTTAAGTTGGTTTTGACCAACTTAAAGCCCATCCAAACGGGCTCTATATAAATTTAATCTCAAGTTTAATCATGTGATAGAGAGTATAATCCTAAAATTATAATATCGAAATAATTTAATATGTGTACCAAATAATCTTAGGGTGTATGAGATTGGTATTGAATATAATGTATTAGTAATGTTGGTATTAGTTATACTTACATTAGTTTTGATTTACATAGTTTATATTTAAGAAATATATTTACAAAAATATCATCTACAAATAAGGTGAAAAAAATATGAAAGAGGTTTTATGCGACAAATGTGTCTTTAATCATGTCAATGGATGCATGAAAATTCTTTTCATTATTAATACCATTACTTTTTATGTATTACTTATACATAGCATAGTATCAAGTATAATGTATACATTACGTTGATATACAAAGCTAATGTGTTTATTATTTTTCTAATGCACTCTACCATGAAGGAAACTCTTCTTTGTGGTAAAGGAAGACCTAGCCAACTTGGAAGAGGATTTAAACCCTAAACTTTGTAGTTATTAAAAAGGGTTATATTCAATCAAGAAGACAAACTTTATATCATATGTTCTTTATTGTGTTTCGATTATCAAAGGTAGGTGGTTTACTTAGTTTGATGCACTTGAACTGTGGGTATTTCAAAACAGGCTATCTATCTCTACGAGTTAGTAATAAGATAGTGTACATTCTACCCTCCCAAAACTCATTGAGTGGAATTTCGTTGAGTATATTGTTGTTGTATTCTATCAAGGAGATAAATTTTTCTACCCACGTTCTTCCATGAGAATTTCACCCATACGGATTTCACAAAATACAATATTATTCAGGTTACACAGCAAAAGATCGTAAAACTATAGGATGATCAAATGAATTTTTTTTGTTAGATTCGATTTCACGGTCTCAATTACGCTTTAAAAAATAAGTATCAATTTTATATTTACTTAAAATATATATATTACATGCAAGTAATTATGATTGTTTGCTTTCCCAGCTTATGTGTATTCCAAGAGTCATGGCATCTCATTTTCTTTTGAAAGAAACATAGGGGTCGTTTGGTAGAGTATGTTAGCAAAAATAATGCATGCATTAATTAGGTGTATTAGTAGTACTTTTGTAAGGCCTCGAACAAAAGTGAACTTAAGAAAATTTGGGCAGTCCTCAGGTTTACGAATATGTCTATGATTTGTAGGGACCCTTACAAGTCGTAGAAACGACTTGTGCAAGTAAGTGAGGCTGGAAAATTTGGTAAGTGTGGTGTGTAAGCCTACGAATTTTTTGACAACTCGTAGAATGGAATCGTAGTGCAGGCCTGATATCCTGCAACTATGTAACTCTTGTGACCTCTTCTACGACTCGACAGGATGAGTCGTAGAGAGGACTACGACTCGTAAAGGTGAGTCGTATGCAAACTTCAGAGGCTAGTATTTTGCGAGTTTTCATACCCTGTAGGACGAGTCGAATTGACGACTCGTAGACACAACTTTAGAGACCCCAACTTTCAGGTCTTTTGCAGGGCCTGCAGGACGAGTCATTCCTACAATTTGTTACTACCTCTACGATTTTAAAGAGCCCTCGTAGGGCTGTCCGACCAGAATTAAATGAGGGGTAGTTTGGTCTTTTTTCAAGTTCGGTTTAATGAACCTAGACACTTTCATGGCCAAGTTCAAAGTCTATATTAACCTAATTCTTCAATTTCCCTTCTATTCAATTTATTCTTCAAATTTTCCCTAAGGCTAGACTAAGAGATCTTCTCAAAGCTTCTTTTCTAAACTTCAAGCTAGGGTTTCAAATTCATCAAGGTTTCCTCTTCAATTCTAAGTCAATTTTACCAAGGTGTGTGGGTATTGATCCATGGGTTCCTTTCTCCCATGGTGTCCCAAGATTTTCTTCAAAAATCTCATGAAAATTCATTGTCTTTAAACTCTAATTTTGATGAATTGTGTTGGGCTGTTTCAATTACGTTTTTAACTATTATCAATGATCATTATAAGTATGTTTCTATATAAATTGCATGATTTCTAGTTGAATTACGAATGCCCATGCATGAATCTATTTTCAAAAATGATATACATGAAGTATGATTATGGAGTTCAATGATTTCAAAGTATTCTCATGGTTTCATCCAAATTGACTATGTATATGAATTTTACTCTAAATTCAAGCATGAATTATGATCACGGTTTACAACTATGTTCAAGTTATGAAATTCATGCAAGCTGTGGAAAAGTTGACTTTGGACTCTATATTGGTGATCAAGCAACCTAATGAATTATCCAAGTATGATATTGTAAGTTGAAAGACTTATACTCACATTGCAAGTATGACATGAAACGGAGTTATTCTATGAATTATGAAGTCTACGCATAAGTTTATGATATATGCTAAGTATGATTACTATGATATGTATTTCGTGGGATTTGACTTAGCACCGAATGATGACTTAAGGTGGAGACTCAACTTAGGGGGTCCTTATATAAAGTCTCTTGTCTCATAACTACGTGCCACCGTAGGATTTCCTTTTGGCCTAGCTAGTGGATCCACATATAGCATATGTACATGACTCGCCTAGCGGGATAGAGTCTATCTTGGCAAGTAGATTTTCCTTTCTTCCATTGTATGGGGAGATATCGGGATTCCATGTTATAGCTCGCATGGTCTTATTGTCGGTTACTGTTCTATCCCACATATGTATGTTCTTCCATGATTTTAAATATGCCTTTTAAATGCTTTGATCACTATGATTTCCTCATGACTTTACTTAGCCTTTTTATCATGTACGTTATTTGATCATCGCATCCTATGATTTACATTGCATGTCATGTTCATATACTTAGTACATTCAAACGTACTAATGCATATTGTTGCCTACATTGTCTCATAATGTAGGGGTTGGGGATCACGCTCCTACTATATGTGGCTAGTAGAGGTTCCGTTCGGCGAAGTGTTTGGTGAGTACTCATCTATTGGGACTAGTTATGAGTTGTTGATTCTTACCTCAAAGGACTTTGTTATGTTTCATATTATTGAGGGTGATCTAGGGACATGTCTTAGCCCCCGTCCTTCTTAGTTAGTAGAGGCATTAGTTGGACAAATGTTATAGAGTCTATGTCGTCAAAGTTACATTAAAAGATTCATGATTGAGACTTCTTCTATGTTATTTCCGCATTTACTTTTCCTTGTGTTTGCTTAATGATATTTTAAGAGGCTTGGTTGGAGGCCCCTCGGGTTTTGATCGACTTCTTACGACTAGGCCCTAGATCGAGTCGTGACAATCTTGTTTGGTACATTTTTTCATGGCAACACTCTATTGTGTATTAACGTTTGCATTACTAATACCTTGGATTTCTAGGTATTAGTAATGGAAGGGGATTTAATACTTGTATTATTATGGTTAAAGACCCAATTACTCCTCAAAACTCCTTTTACATCTTTTTCATTATAATTGTTGAGCATATTTTTGTAAATAAATATTTTTATGCAATGCATGTTATTTTTTAATACACTAAATCAAACAATGCATAAGAAATATTCTATGTATAATTAATGCAAACATAACTAATACAAGCATTACTAATACACTCTATTTAATATTATTTTAATACACTCTATCAAACGACCCATAGACTTTGAGAAAAAATAAATTCGAAAGAGTTTTAATTTTATCAACCAACAGGAAGTGTCTTTCTGGACTAGACTACATTGTAGAAGTTTTTAAAATATAACTATGAAAATGACATTTGCCTTATCTGTCCTGTGTTTTATTTTTATTTTTTGGTTTTTTATTTGGTGTCCAAATCTCGTGGAGTCCCGACTAAATTCGGATCGTGCACTGCAGAGCCCATTTGGGGGTGACACTTTTAACATGATTTTTTTCATACCAAGGGCTCGAACCCGAGACCTCTACTTAAGGGTGAAACAATCCCACAATTGCACCACAAGTCATGTTGGTATTTGTTCTGTGTTGCTCTTACTGGTGAATATATTTTCTCTTTTATCTAAAAAAATTATTTATATTAAGTGTTTAAATTAAATTAATATTATATATATATATATATATATTTGTGTAACTATTATTTAATCATAATTAGTTAATATATATTTACTTTATTATTTCACTCAAACATAATAACTTGAATTGATTTTAGTGATTTGGTAGAGTGTATTAGCAAAAATAATGCATGCTTTAATTCTGTATATTAGTAATACCTTGTTTGATACATATTTTCATGTTATGTATAATTAACACTGGTATTAATTAAGGTGTGTATTACTAATACCATGGATATATAGGTATGAGTAATGCAAAGAGTTTTAATGTATGCATTAACATAATTAAAGACCCCATTGCCTCTCAAAATCTTTTTTTACATCGATCTTTTCCACTATAATTGTGAAGGGTATTTTTATAAATAAATATTTTTATGCAATGAATGCTATTTTTAATACACCAAACCAAATAATGCATAAGAAATAATTTATTATAATTAATGCAAACATTTCTAATATAAATATTATCAATGCAAGCAATACTAATATACTTTATTTAACATTATTTTTACACGTTGTACCAAATGATATGATATCCATTCTATTGGTCTCCAATGATTAGATGTAAACTCATATACATATACTAGAGGGGCAAGGCCCATGCTTTAGCACGGGCCAACATCGACCTGTTTGTACACAAAATTGAAGGAGAAGATAACATCAATGATGGAGAAAAGAATTGTTGGTATAGATCGTTGACTGAACAGTTGTTGCACTATAGAAACGATATTATATTCATTAAACTGACAATGTTAAAGGCAACTGAGAATAATGCGTCTAAACTGCCTTGAGTTTATCACATAACCTATTTAAACGCAAGCATGCACATTGAAAAATGATTGGACACGTTAGGATATTTATAAATTGAAAAAAACATAGATAAGAATTGTTCATTCATATTCCACACATTACATAGTATAAAATATAAAACTAATTGTAAAAAAGGTCCTAACTAACCAGTTAAGTGAAAGGAGCGCGCTTACCCACTTCCCTTTCTCTCCATTGCTAGGAGCCTCGCCTTCTTGACTTGATTTATCATGTCATGTCATGAAGACTATAACCAATAGTAGATCACCTTTTGTTTTGCTTTAAAAAAGGCCTTAGAAATATAAAAAATGTATATATTTTTCATATTTTATTGCCTTATTTGACTTGTCGTTTGCTTTTTCAAATTCTATCAAGATTTCCTTCCTCCCATTCTTTATTCTCTAAGAAAAGAAAACTTTTGTCCTTTTCTTCTTATAGTTAATAAAAAAATCTACTTGTAGATACATTTTAGCATCAAGTAGCATTATATAGCATCAATAAAATAAATAAAGTATGGAGACAAGCGACAAGTGGAATATCCAACACATTAAGTTTGTCATAAGTATGAAATGCGGAAAGCTAAAATATCACCCAAGATTTGGTGTCATAAGTACAAGAGCTTCTAAAATAAGATTCAAATATGAAACTAAATTACCAGTTTAGACGTAATAAATATCTTGCCTGAATACTAAAATAACAGAATAAATGAAAGATAGAGTGAGGTGTGGGCCGCGGAACAGCCAAGCAGCTCACCACAACTCCCGGATAACTTAAGCTCGGACTCACAAAGCTCCACGAGATGCGCTCGTATTCAAAATCAAATCTGCACCACAAAAGAATGCAACAAGTGTAGTATGAGGACGAAACCACATGTACCCAGTATGTCTCATTGACCGACAACGAAGAAGTAGTGACATGAATATATAAAATTCATTCTCAAAGTTTATAATTCTACATTATACTCATCAGTCAAGTCTCACCAAAATAGGGATAATTAAATGACACAAAATATTTAACACATAATCAAGTAAAAATGAAGAAGATAATGAGATGCAATGCAACACAATGAGATGATATGCCTCAAATATCAAGTAACCTCACAACCGTATATACACAATACTTCTCGGAATATACTAAGAGAGTTTGTGACCCATGGGGGACTCGCAAGGTCCATATACCGACATGGACGATCTCCACGTGTCTATGTGAATGATCTCAATGCACTATCATAAAATCAAACATCCCCAACATGGACGATCTCCACGTGCCCAACTTATAACCATAAAATGATCTTTCACGAACGATCTTCCCGTGTCGGACCTTTACTCATACTCAATCTCATTTCAATGCATGTGCACAATATAATATCAACAACATATGGGATGATGATGCATATCAATAAATCAAACATCAGTGTGACATATAATCACCTCTACTATCACAATTATATGGGTTCAAATAAGAAGCACAATCATACAAAAGAAACCAAATTAATAATACATCAGCTAAAGCCCATATGCTTTGGCATTCTTGGATTATAATCCTTCGTTCTATAGTAATAAACTTTCCCTTTATCACACCAGTACTCGTACCAATGCTCATCACACCATTGGTACGAGACCCCCATCTTTCGTCCTTACCCGTTATCTATTTTAAATTTTAATCTTTAATTAGAAAAAATATCCTTCAACGAAGTCTGAAAGTCTTAACATACCTCTAATATTGAACACGTGTCACAAATCCTCAAGATTTTGCCTTTCCCTTTCGCAAGGCTTCAGAACGTTCCCAATCTATCAAATATATATTATTAATAAGTAAATGAATCCGTAGACACCCATATTATTACATGTCTAGCCTAGACCCAAAACTCACCCAAACCTATAACCAATTACCTAAGTCTCAAGCCTAAGATTAAGTCTCAATTTCTTCCATATCATAAATCTAATGGTATTCGTATAATACCATACCCCCCAATAATTAAATATACACCAACATGTCAAAACCAACTTAACTACAAAAACTTGCGAATTCACCAATAAATTATAAGAAACCTTACATATTATCAACCTACTGTTTCTGATTTAATAACTAGTTCCTTAAACTTAAATCTGTAGACATAAATTACTGTTACTTGTTACAAGTTATATTAACAAAAAAAATAGAAAAGAAAGAGAGCATACAACTATTCCACTAATTCTAGCATACTGCAAAGCAAATAGAAAAAGGCAAATCTACATTAAATTGGAACCAAAAACCCAATTTGTCTTCTTGCCCAATAACTAACCCACCGCATCACACTTTTCCACTATCCCTTGCAACATTACATTTTTTTCAATAGTATAAAAGAATTTTTCTATCCTTAAAAATTTAATATACATTCAACATAATATTTACCTGAAGCACACTAAATGCTTCTCTGGTTCACGCCGTCGCAAGTATTGTCGTCCTCTCTATTTTTTTTCTTCAAGTACAGATTATAAATAATTGTTTCTATTTTATCTAACCTAGATATATGGACTTTAAGGGAGTAGTGGATATGACCCACTTCTAATTTAAAATAATTATTGTCTTCCATTAATATTTAATTATAAAAATATTAAAATCACCACATAAATTAATTATTTAAAAGAATACCCTTCAACTAAATAACGATAGTTAAACGGATAGTTCAAAATTCTTATTCAAAAATTTTATGGGAAGAGTCAAAATAGTTTTAGTGCTAAAAACGAACTAACAGATCATTACATATACATGGTTAAAGTTATTTTTTATGTATATATATATATATATATATATATTGTATATTGAATTTCCTTAGGCTTTTTTGTGTGTTTATATTTTATATTTCGAACCCCCAAAAAGAAAGCAAGGGTAATTCTTATCTTTTTTAAGGAGAAATCCTTTGATTGCGTATAGATCGAGAAAAATTAGTTTTTTTCGGGATCGGAACATGGAGAGCTCACGCTCGAGAAATTCTAGACGCCTTCTGGTATCTTGCAGACGTGGACGAGTTGCCCGAGCCGAGCATAAACCAACCGCCTCTTATCCTAGAGCTGATGCAAAATGTTCCACCAATTTACTGAAGACTTGATCATTTCTTAGATTCTGTCGTACTTCCTTTGACTAATCCTGAGATATAATGGAAAGATTTTTTTATGGTGGAGAGTGGAGAGTGAAAAGACTATCCCAAAAAAGGGATCCTCCTATCTGCATAGGAACAAAAAAGGCAATCAATCAGAATCAAGAAAATAACTCAAAAAAATTTGATGGCCTTCTGGCAGTGGGAAAACAACCTTGTTAAAGATATTGGGAGGAAGATTGCAAGAAAATGTCAGAGGAACTGTCACTCTTTCCTTTTTTGCTGTTTTTTGGGCTGCTTTAGACATTTTTTTATGGCATCATCCGAGATTATCAGTCCCGGTTGGAAAGTTGAAAAACTTTCCCAAGCCAGGAAAGAAGAATGTAGTCTAGGACGATCGGTTTCGGGTCAAATAGGAAGAACTAGAAGATTCCACCTCTTTTTATTGCTAAACTATACTTGAGTCTTTTCCCCTTACTCTATTCTGGTCGTACAAGTTCGTGAAGAAGGCTGGACGAGTGGAATGAGGGAAAGAGGGTCGATCGGCCCCCCCTCTTTCTTAGAATTCAACATTTATGATATGTTTTGCATCTTGTTCGCCCACTCTGGTTTACAGGTTAGAATTCTTCTTGCCCTAGGAATATTCCAAAAATAGTTGTTGCGCTTGCCGTTGCAAGCTTGCGCTTTCCTGTTGCAAGCTTGCGCTTGCCTGTTGCAAGCTTGCGCCACCAGCATCAGTCTAAGTAGCTTAATTTTTTGAAGACGAGGCTCGGAACGGCGTGGATGGTTATGGTGCCCCTTTCTCAAATATTTCTATAATATAAGGTAAGCTTTTTGGAATGCTAATTTTGGAGTTTTCCCCAACCAACCTATACCTTTGGTTTCGGGTCAAATAGGAAGAACTAGAAGATTTCACCTCTGGAATCTAACCCAAATTGGTACGCGCCAATTCCATTTCGCCTGATTGACTCAGCTGTTCATGTCTTTTTCGGGAGAAAAGTGAACCGAGGCTAGGGATGTAACTTTCCTTGGAAGCGTAGCAAACATTATATTGAAAATCACTCGGACTAACTAAAAATTCTCTACAAAGTACAATTGGATAGAGAACCAAAATGTTGGAATTTAATTTACAAGAAAATTCTTGAGTTCCTAAATGTATAATTTAAGCTTCAATACATAACTTTAGTTTCAGCTAACAATGTTAGTTTTTCTGCTATTTCTCTTTACTTTTAGTCTTTATTATTAAGCATAATCTTGATTTTTTCAATCTATCTGTCTATTCAACAAATAAATAACAATTCTTTTTATCAATATGTATGATTTTGGATCATCAGTAATGACATTTATTGAAACTAAAGAATGCTAAGATCATCAAACGATTTTGGATATGCCTCATCTTAAAGAATGCTACTATTTTCAGTTTCAGTTAAAAAAAACCTATGATTATTTTGTAACAGAGTGAGGAAAATCATGTACAACATACAATTAGTAAGTTGGATAACAAACTTACAATGTCTACAATATTAAGCAATAAAAAATACGGATAATTACTTAGCTAGTTTAGTTTCCCTAGTTCCTATTGATGGATCTGACTACTGAGCGAGACTTGTCCGTTAATTCGAGAACTCAAAAAGATGTTCTTTTTCGGTAACCAAATTGTAACACCCCAAAAATTTTCACCAAGACTCGAACAATTCTTCATATGCGTATAGACTCGAATCGATGAATTCTAATTTTATATATGAATTAGAATCAATTCCTAAGTATTTGAATTGTATTAGAGGTGAATTATGGTCATAAAGAACCTCTAGTACTAAGTCGAGTTGAAAGATCCTTTACCAATTAAGTTTTCATATAAGATCTTATGAGGGTCAACTTAAAATGATCATATGTCTCAGAATATTAAGATTTAGGTTGCCCATACCTATCAAATTAAAAATCTACGTGTTCTCTTTTCAACTTCACCAAGTTTGCCTCATTTGGATTTCAGATTAGAAAGTTATGGTCATTTTACTAAATGGAGTACGGACAGGACAATTAGGCGAGCTGACTATCCATTTTGGCGATTCACCAAATGGTTATGCGAGACCCGATTTAGCTCACCGAATGGATCCAAAATCCTCCAGAAACTGTTATTTTAGGCGAGCTAAAGCCCCTTTTGGCGACTCACCGAATGGATCAGCAAAGAGACCTCCAACTCGTCGATTTGGACAATGAGACTCATTAAGAGGTCTTTTTTTAATTTTTATGGTTTTCTTACATTCCTAGAAGGATATTATTGACCTTTTATCCTCAATTAACTTCCCTAGGTCTACTTTATAGTCTTATAACCTCTCCATTCATTCTAAACCCTCAAACAAATCAAAATTCACACGTTCTAAGTTATTTCAAGAGGAGAAAAAGGCAGGGTTCCAAGAGAATTCATCGAGTTCTTCAAAATCCTTCAAGAATCTAATTATTCTAGGTATGTAAGGCTACCACAACATTGGATTGAGTTCGTCCACGTGCCCCTTCATCTTTATTGATTCGAGTTGAGTTGAGTTGGAGTTTTCAAGTTCCCTGAATTGAATTCTTGAGTTATCTATTGTCTTTTGAGTTCCTTATACTTATTTAAATACGTATTGGTGTTGTTCATGGGTTGATTATGTGATTTGGATACATTTTCATGTCTTCATTCACGTGAACCCTAATTGAGGATTATATTTGATTTTGAGCAATGATTTTATAAGAGTTTGAGTTTTCACATGAGTTGAGTCTAAGGAGTCTTTGAAAGTTTTTCATAATTTTGAATATATATATTTTACAGAAAGAACTTGATGATTTGAGCAAGAGCCGAGCCTGAGTTGAATTGTAAAGAGTCTTTAAGATTATAACTGTGTTGTGATCCTGATTTCTCTATGCATTATTTTGAGTCGAGATTGCATATTTTTAAAGAGATTTAAAAGAGTTGAGTATTTAATTTAAATGAGTGGATTTGATTGTATTGATTTGAAAGAGCATCATGATTAAGTATTTAGTCTAGAGCCTTGAACTGTGAATGCATGATTGTGATTGAAATGTGAGCATGATGATAGTATTGATAGTGTTGACGAATTGATAGTCTTAGATGTTGTCATAAATAATTGTCTAAAACCCATCATAACTAAATGATTTGAGAACGATTGGGAAATTGATTGGTTGAAAGGATTGATTTGATAGAACGAATGAGTTGAAAAAGAGTCCAATGAGACTAGATGAGATGATTTGAATATCTTACCTGATAGATATGAGCATATTGATCTTGGGAGGAGTATTGAGCATCAAATTGGGTAAGAGTAAGTCTCTACTCGAATCATATGAACTACTTAGCCTTGTTGGATGGAGGGTTAAACATCTTAAGTCCCAAAACGATGGACTTTGATAGATTGTGGATCCTATGATAGTGATTCATCCCTTACCTTGATAAAGTATTGGACGGGTGTGGCAATGACACCGCTTCATTTTGCATCACTGGCTCATAGGTGATGGTTGTCGGTTAGAGAAACTCCCAAATTGAGTGGATTGTGCATGATGTCGTTGGTTTGATTGAGATTATAGATGATTGAGTCCATTTGAAAGGCATTGCTAAATTCTAATTTGCATATCTATCGAGTTGAGTCCTCTGAGTCTACATGAGTATTTTCAGAGTTGATCCAGATTGGTCTTGATAGTACTCTAATGATTGGATTGGATTGGATTATATATGAATGGTCTCTATCTAAATCTTACTCTTGCTTTAGACTTATGATATCTTGATTGAGTTCCTTACACGTGATTGAGTTACTTGAGCTGATGTTATTCTACCTTATGCATGTTTCATTCTGCTACATTACATACTCGTACATTCCTCATACTGACGTCCATTTGGATTGCATCGTTTCATGTTGCAGAGACAGGTTTAAGAGATCATCAATAGGTGCACCGTTGAGGATCTGTTCACACTCAGCTTATTGGTGAGTCCTCCCCTACATTCGGAGGATACCACTTATGTTATTATTGTGTTGAGTTTAGTCTTTTCTTTCTGATTTGAAGTGGCCATGAACCTGTCATTGACACCAATTAGATAATAGTGATAGAGGCTTCATAAACTAGATAGTGATAGGTTGATTGAGTATTTTATTTCCTTGAATTGGTCTTGTCATACTATTTTAATAACATAGATTAGAGTTCGATTTGTTGGCCCATGGTCTTTCTTCCTTGAGCTAAATTGTTGATTGGAATTGACCACCTAATTATGTCTTTATTTTAAGTCTTTCGCTGATTGAATGAATGAACAGATGTGTGATCATGCCAAGTGGTTCGCTTGAGAGCCAGTAATGGTTTCTGAGTGCCGGCCACGTCTAGGGTACCCTCCTGAGCGTGACACAAATAGCTTAAATAAGAAAGATATTTTGTGTTATTGAACAACATAAGAACATTCAAGGTTGTGAGGAAAGAAGCAAATCTAAATGACGTTATATTTCAACTGTATCAATTTAAAAGTCCGGGGAAAAACACAAATCTCGACAGTAGGTAGTTAAGAAGTCTTGCCTTTTTTTTCAGCCCTGTGGTTGAATATTCGAATAACACAACAGGTACTTCTAGTTCTTCCATATGTAGCAGCTTCCTCAAATTCCTAAGTATGAACATAGAATAGGTAAAGTTAACTTGCAAATTTGAACGCCAAAACTTATATTACCACAGAACACTAACAACATGGATAAGCAGTTTTTATTGCAGCACTTGTACAATTTTAGAGTTGAACTATAGCTGCAAATTAAAAATTTGTATCAAGTTTAAATCAAGTCAATCAAGTATTCTTTGTAGTTGGACGAGTATATTTTGGCGAAGACCTTTTCTAAAACAATAGAAGACTTCTCCTATTAAAGCTTATTATTGTATTCTCGAATTTTTTTAAATTAGTTCTAGGAATCGGATGTAAGCTTTACTAACCATATTTTGTAGTGAAGATTGTTGCTATAGCTGTTATGGGAGGCATTTGCTAGCTAGTTAGGCTTAGTAGCTCTTGCTTATGAAGGATAGAGAAGTTAGGATTTTATGTGAATGCTTTTTGAATGATTTCCTCGTACACTATATTATATGTAGAATGATCATTTGCATCTTCAACCGTAGGCGGACGTATTAGTATTTTGACATTTTTACAAGTTTTAGGTCTAGATAAAGCGACATAAAGTTGGTCGTGTGAGAAAACTGGTTCGCGTAGATAGATTCCTACGAAATTTAATGTTTAACCTTGAGCTTTGTTTATTGTCATTGCAAAACATAGCCGAATTGGAAATTGCGTTCTTTTAAAAGCAATAGGTAATTTTTCATCTGCGCTGATGCTAATAATGGTATTCTTGATATAAATACATGTGTGTTTTTGAAGTCACCACTGGCAATAGTAACACTAATAACATGGCTATTAAAATTATGACATAGTAATCGTGTTTCATTACATAATTCCTCAGAAGGATTTTAGTTTCGCAATAATATAACAGGACAATTTTTTTTTTCAAAGTCAATTTGTATGGGGGTAAATTAGCAGGATTTAAGGTGTGTAAGAAATCCTCAAATTGACATTGGTCAGCTGGTTCTAGAGTTTCATCAATTGCAGTATAAACTTTATCATCATTAGGAAGTTGATGTATAAGCATATCATTAATTTCACTAACAAAGTCATTTTTTGTAGTTAAAATAACTCGTGAAGTTATAGAAGATAGATCTGAGAAGAATGTCTTTATATTAGGATAAGTTTCTTTGCATAATTGATTTAGTGATTCTATTTTACGTGGAATTTCAATTTTATGGTCATTGTTAGTTATTTCTTGTCCATTTCCAATTCGCATTAAATATCACAAAAAGTAGGATCTTCTTTTGCTCGCATATTTTCGGATAAGCATAACTTTTCAAGTTGATTCCATATATCAGAATATAATAAGCTTTCACATACAAAGTCTTCTCTTTTTCCATTGCGAACAACATGTAGTGTTTGTGTAAAGTCTCCTCCAAAGACTACAACTCTTTCGCTGAACAAACATGATTTACTTGTTAGGTCCTTTAAAAGAATATCCAAAGCTTGTATCATTTTATTTTTGGCCATTGACACTTCATCCCAAACAATTAATTTTGAATCTCGAATTAGAGATGCTAATGAACTTTGTTTACTAATGTTGCAAGTAAAGTTGCTATCAATATCAATTGGAATTTTGAAACGTGAGTGTGCAGTTCGGCCTCCGGGGAGAATTGAAGCTGCAACACCAGAACTTGCAGTTGCTAAAGCTATAAATCCTTTTGATCTTACATTTGCTAACAAAGCTCTATATAAAAATGTCTTCCCAGTTCCTCCTGGGTCGTCAATGAAAAAGGCACCTGGTTTATCCGAATATACCCTAACAAGTATCATATTAAATGCCATTTTTTGGTGTGTATTTAACTTTGTTTGTAATAGTAGATCCTCTTCACTTACTATTATATTTCTTTTGAAGAGAACACACATCTTTTGCTTCTTTAGTTACTCTAGAAGGTCTAATGGTTTGAAGAACAAAATTGAATTCTTATATATTGTGTCCGATTGAATGTAAAAAATTCATTGATATGATTTATAACTGAATGTTGAATGGATTTTATTCTCAAATTAGGATTTTTTTTGAAATCTTCAGACATTGAATCTTTAAATATTTCCCATAATTCTTTTGGATTAACAGGATTGCAATAAATTAATATTGTGGCAAATAGTCGTCTTAAACTATAAGGCATTTGATAAGTTACAGCTTCATACATACATTCTATTAAACTTTTATCAGAATGTAATAAGTATTTTTTTTCTACAGCTTCTCCAAAAGTATCGCAACATATTTTGTTAACTGTGCGCAGATCTTCATACGATTTAGATTCTTTTACATTTGTTAAAATAATCTAAGATAGTATCTTTCCCCTTCAGTTGGATGACATGTGACAATTCTACCAATCGCATTACTATGTCGTCGTCGACGTGACCACATTTTGTCTGTTGCTGACCAAGCAAAATACTTTGGGAAGTCTTTATATAATAAATTAAATTCTATAACATATTTATTGGTTCTATTCATTTCAAAAAATTCAACTAACATTGTTCTTCTTATCATTGGATTATTTAGAATTTGATCCACAGTTTGATTGCTTTTGAAAGATACATATTGGTGTCCCTTTAGGTCCTCGTTTTTGAAATTCTATTGTATACATTAAAGCTGCAAATTTTTCTAATATATTCTTTTTTGGTATATCTTTTTTAAGCTCCTCTACTTTTGCTCTAAATACTCAGCTTACTAAATCAGGTCTATTTTGAACCTCATCAATCAGCAGTAAATGTTCTTGTATTTCAGGCCATGAAGATTGAAAGTCATTGTAAAAAATATGTAGGATTTTTTCAAAATGTTATACTAATGCAATAGCATCCATATATCGACGATGCATGGCTTGTGGACCTCCTATAAAAGTCGCGGGTTGTATTCGTCCTTTTCCAATATTTGAAGCATCTCTTTCACTATGTATTAATATATCGACAATCCCTTGTAACACCTTAACTCTAAATAAATTTTGATTAAATGAGAAAAAATCTAATCGTTGTGTCTCAAGTTTTATGTATTGGTCAACTATATATTGTTGGAACACTCTTCCAGAATGTAATGTTTCATGGGTTTCTTTTTGTCTTACTTGAATTTTATAACAATAATATTCATTATTCACGATAATCAACAGTTTATCTTTTCTTTTTTCCTTTTGATAAAACCTCAGATTTCATGTCGAGTAGGCCCTCAATTGAAGCCATGTTCATTACACTTGGTAATTGTTCACTTTCACAGTAAATTTGATAGTTAGAAATGTTATATGTTTGTTGGACTTTCATAAAAATACAGTTGTAGATTTTTTGGTCTTTCATTCACAGAAACTAAATCATCAATAAAGTGATACATTTTTCCTTGAACTCTACATGTATATATGCCACGATTTCTCTGTGCTAGATTTCTGTCATAATTTACCCCAAGAGAGGTGAATGCAAACATATTATTGTATGTTCTACTGTAGGTACGAAAATGTTTACATTCTTCTGTGTTGCCTAGAAAGAGATTTCGTAACTCCATTGGCATTTGATGAGAAATTAGTTTAATTGATCCATTATCACAACAAAAATCGGGTGATTCATATTGAAATTCATATAAACATAAGTGATACTATGAGTAATTTAGCTTTTCTGACCTTCATGTGTAGCTAATGAAGTAGCAGAAATTCTGAGCATATTTTGATTTGCTTCATGACTATCAACTTGTGACGATGATATTGTATTATTTGAATGGTTCAAGAGACGTTGCCTTTTTGATTCAGCTCTTTTAGCTTGTTGTTGCGATAGATATACTTGTTTTCTTTCTGGTGACATTTGTGCATATCTAGTTCGACGGAGCATATTTTGAAAGAGATTAATCCCTTGATTTATTTCATTAACCTCATCAGTTTATATACACAAAATACAAGAGTATAATTAGGCCTTACAATCATTAATATTCTTTGGCATATTGTCGAAGACCTTACAATCATTAATATTCAACAATATACTGTCAGTTTGTACAATTTCCTAACAGCAGTGACTATTCAAAACAAAGAAGCTGACAAACACAGTCGGAGAAGAAAGATGGCATCAATTACCATTGTGACTACAAAGAAGGCAAAAATTTATGGCAAACAGAACTATCACTACTACATCAACATCCAATCGACAATTCACAAGAAAGCACCAAGAAAAAGGAAAACAGCATGATAAATTTCGTTACACTACGGGTATTTTAATACACTGAAAGTCGGGAAAATGAGCCAACGCCCTCGAACGACTGGCTCTTCTTCGGGCTCAACTGGAGCTACTAGCCTGACACCGTTGTAACGTGTGTTAACCATCCGCGGAAAAGAGAGTGATTGGATCACCAGATACCAATTGGAATTAGTTTATAGAACGAAGGAAGGAAGAAAGTGACACTTTTCCTAAAATCCTGTAGCCTCTCAAAGAAAAATACAGACATCTTCGTACCGTTTCGTGAGACTCTACTAGACACGTTTTGGTACGACGAGATCAACGAATCTAGGCTCTGATGCCAATTTTGTCACGATCCCAACCCGCTGTGACTGACACCCACTCTAACTCTCTAGTGGGAGAACCATTCTAACCGCCCAACAACAATAATCGCAATATGTACTCAAGTTTAAAGATGCAGAAGCGGGTTTAAATTAAAGACAAGTGTTGAGTTTCCATAAACATAGAAAACTAACTAGTTATAACCTCCATTGTGCGGAATTAAACACCCCTAGGAACTGAAAATTATCGTACCAAAACTCTAAACTAACAAGTCTAGAACAGGAGTACAACTTCAAATAGAGACTAGTAATAAATATAAACATTGTCTGGACACCCAAGTCCTGGAAAAGAAAAGGACTAGAATAACGATAGAGTCCACGACAGCATGAGGGAACAACTCACCTTTGAACTCGAAGACACGATCACTACTCTAGACGAGGTCTCTCCGCAACCGGCTGAATATGCCCTGTACTCAACAAAAAGGCAGAGCAAGTGTAGTATCAGTATACAAAGATAACAGTTTATTGGTAGAATCACGCGGTTAGCCAGTAAGCGGATTATAGACAAGTAAATTCAACACAATAGGCATATAATATACAGAATAAGTTGACCACATCTCAATATCACAGCTCAATGTCTTCCACATGCTATAATTTCACATAAAGGTCCTCTCAAGGGGCCTACAAACAGCCAACTTTGTGTACGAACGTGACACCCGATCCAAATATGTGTTGAACGTGACACTCGACCCAAATACGTGTCGAAACATGACACCCGATCCAAATTACGTGTTGGAATGTGACACCCGATCCAAAAATTATACCACCAAGAACAAGTTCATCACAATAACAGGCCAGCAAGTGATCATTTCACACATAATCTAGCATGTTTCCCTATTCGTATACATACATGCATATAATGAAGCAATTTAACAAGTATATGAAACACATACGAGAAACTAAACCATCACCTACCTCAAATTCAAGCTTTCACAACCTTACAATGCCAGAGCCTTCCCTTTTCGGGTTCGTTCTTCTCGTTATTGGTCTAAAAAATATTAAATACATATCAAGGATCATTACAATGGCCTAACTATCAAAAAATATAACATAATTTCACTCCCTAGGCCAAACCCATGATCCTAACCTTACCCTAGGGCTATTTCCCACCATAGATTTTTATTTCAAACCCTTCCCCAATGATTATCACCCATACTTCTAGTTTATAGGAATCAAAGTATGAATCTAGGGAGTAAAAATCTAACCTTAAGCGTGGAAATCCATGGAAAATCAATTGAAATCACCTTAGGTCGCCTCTTGGGTTTTTAGAAACTGAATGTTGCAGAAAAGACCGTTTCTGGGTTTTTTTCACGATTGAAGTCGTGACTGTCCTTCTTTGGCTGGACAAATCCCACTCTGACGGCCCCATTCTGATGGAATAGGCGGAGACAGTGAGCTCGGAGTTTGTGATTCAAGCCTCCATTTCTCAACACACCCCTTTCAAAGATGTATTAAAATTATCCTCTTCATGCCAAATTCGATTCCGAGAGATTTACTCTCCCGAATGCGACTCCGCGAAGTCGTAAATGCTCCGTATCGTCTTGTCTATCAGCCTATCCAATCAAATTATAGATTTGATCTCCCATCATTCACGTGATCACCCTAGACTTCACCTAACTCAGAATTCGTCTAAGTCTGGCCTAGACTCAAATTTTTTGAAGTTACTATCCGAAATTTTCTGGACCGAAATCTTACACCATTGGCCTAGCCCTAACGACGGGACAGGTCATTACACACAATCCTGCAAGTATTATAAAGATGCATAGATTAAACAACATGCAGATTTTTTTATAAACAACTTGTGGATGTTTAAACAAAGTACGGTTGTTTACATGAAACATATTTGTATACTACAAACTCTTAGTATAAACATCATGAGGTTGTTTAAACTACATATAAATGTTTATATACATCAGAATATGCAATTTTTAAATGTAACAACTAGGGTGTTTAAAGAATTGTGAATATTTATGTAAACACCATACAAATATTTAATTTTTTATGTAAACATTTTGCGCTTACTAAAAACAACTAGGCATTATTTATTAAAAATATAAAAGAATGAAATGTTTATTGCACAAATTGTTTTTAATCTAATTTGTATTATAATTGAAGGAATATTTCAATGAAAGAGTCGAGAGTTAGCTTGCTCAAAATATTGCAATAATATAAGTAATAAGGGTAATACTAAGCTCAATACCCTATTAACCAGTCAATATATCTTATAGGGCTAATAAATATATAGTATAAATTGAGAAGCATTTGACCGTATTGTTTATCGTCATTTGAAGAGTTATGTGACACTCACTTTGTCGCACTTTATATCAAATGGAATTTTGAGAGTCAATCAATTTTTTTTTATGATTTATAAATATTTTAAATTATTAATTATTGTGATTTATAATATTTTTTACATAATTTTTAAATAATATATGTTATTCTTTATGTCCCAATTTATGTGGCATTGATAAAATTTCAAACCAAATTTTTTATGTCTTTTAAGTATTTTAAGTTGTCAATTGTTGTGATTTATAATACTTTTTACATCATTTTCAACTAAGATATGTTACTCTATATATCTTAATTTATATGACACTGATAAAATTTCAAGAGTCAACTCAATTTATTTATATGTCTATTAAATTTTCAAGTTGTTAATTATTGTGACTTATAATACTTTTCAGTCTTTTCAAAAACTATATATTACTTTCTTTGTCTCAATTTATGTGGCACAAATAAAATTTGAAGAGTCAATCTAATTTTTATTTGATCATAAATTTTTATATGTTTTTATTTTTATATGTTTTTACATTGTTAATTATTGTAATTTATGATATTTTTTTATGTAATTTCTAAATATATAAATTATTGAAGATTCTTTTTAATATTTAAATGACTAAAATGCCCTTTAATGGAAATTTAATTTCAAGAAACACACGTGTTGTTGTCGACATGTGTGCTCTAGACTCTTATACTATAGTATAATAATTGTGATTTATAATACTTTTACGTCATTTTCAAATAATAGATGTTACTCTCTCTGTCTTAATTTATGTGATACCGATAGAATTTTGAGAGTTCATCGAAATTTTTATGTCTTTTAAATTTTTTGGTTGTTAGTTATTATTTATAGTACGCTTTAGTCATTTCAAATAATATATATTTCTTTTTTGTTTTAATTATCGTGACACTGATAGAATTTCAAAAATCAAATCAATTGTTTATATCTGAGAAATATTTTTAAATATTTAACAACTTGAGAAAGAAAAAGAAGACAAATAAATTAAAACGAAAAAAATATAAATTTTCAAAATGACAAATTTGCCCCTATACCAACAAATTAAAACTTGGAAGTGCTATTTTAAGATTGTATAAAATAGGACCCACAAATTTAAAAAATAATCGAAACAAATGCAAAGGACAGAAGCGAAGATATGTCAAATTTGTCCGGCCAACAAAAAATTGATATGCTTTTGGTGGACAAAAAGGTAATTAAACTAAAATGAGTTGGTTTTATTATGAAAGAATACATATGTACATTTCTAAAGCAATTTGGTACAATATTCTTTAAGCATGTAAATTATTGAATATCAAAAATACCCTTGTGAGGACGCAGACATGTTGACCAAGTGTTACCTGCTTCTAGAGTCTTATATATAGTACGTAACAGTAAAGTAAATATTAAATGATGTTTAAATTGCATAAAGTTTATAAAAATTGAGTAGTGGTTGACTTGAATATCAATTGATCATACGTGTGCTTGTCATGAACTTGCAAATTAATTTAGTTTTTGGAATTTTACTTGCTCTACTTGAATTTTTCTTGATAATGATTTAATTGCTTGAATGAACATTTACTTTATTAGAATGTTCATTTTTGCAAAACGAAGAAACTCAACTTATAAATTCAAAATCAGAAACTCAAAACAACCAATCTAATTAATTCAAAATCGAATTTTAAAAACTGATCCAATCCAAATTTAAATGGATTAATTGAATATGAATTTTAGTTATAATTTTTTAACTCCAGAAATCTAAAACATACTGGTAACACAAATCAACATAGAGCTGATAAAATGTAATTGCTCGTTTTTCTTCTATTGTAAGCAATGGTAAACTCTTTACAGCTGCCAACAATTTTACATACACAAAAGAACAATTCCAATAGAGTATTCACTCTTACATACATGTTTATTGCAGATATTACTCGTATTTAATTTAAGATAGTAATATACACTAATAGTAAAATCCCATAAGAGGAATTCGGAGAAGATAAAATGTTCAGAGATCTTAATAATCCGTACGACATGTGTCACTTGCATTGGATGAAGGAAGCAATGCGCTTGATCAAATCTTTAGATTTCTCAGCTTCAGGATTTTCAGCCTGAAAGCAATGACCTTCACCTTCAACTTCGATGAACTCAATTTCCCCTTTCCATCCACTTTTCTTCACAGCTTCAACAAATTGAATCCCAGTTCCTGTTATAACAAGTTCGTCTTTCTCCCCTGTACACAAAAAAAGCTTCGAACACCCTAGCATTGATAAGCTAGGGCATTTTTTCGAAATTGGATTAACCATGGGACTATCATTTCCCCGCTCAGATGGCGGGGAAATGGTATTCCAAAGCTTGTAGGCTAAACCTTTATCGAAGTTTTCGATCGATGGTATCAACAAATAAGGGAAAGCAAGGATAGCACCTAAAAGTTTCACATCTCCAATCAATTTTTCTATCCCCGCTCTCATCACCAAATTATAAACTATATTTCCTCCTGCACTGTCTCCCGCTACAAACACGCGGTTGAAATCACCGTGGTTTTCAATCCACGGTTCTTTGTTAACTGTATCAGCAACAACGTGTGAAGCGACCCATTGAAGAGCGTCCCAGCAATCCTGGTAGATTGTAGGGAGGTCATGTTCAGGGGCAAGTCGGTAATTTACAGAGATCGCTACGCAATTCGATTCGAAAACCAAATGGTTGAGGTAAGTATGCTCTGTTTTGAAAAAAGCGGATCCTAATACAAGTCCCCCGCCGTGGTAATACACTAGGACGGGGAGCTTTTGATCAGGTGCGGTGTTTTTTGGAAGGTAGAGTCTAGCAGAGACGTGAGCAGAGATGCTCACGTCTCTGGATGATACGCCAGTCACTAGATCTTCCAGCGACGGTGGAACTTCGTGTACACCAGAAAGTTCGTAGAAACGCTCAACTCGACCGTCTTTATAGAGTCGATAGTAAGGGTAGAAATCGGTGACAACGTCGTTGTTGTCGGAGGCTGCCATAGTTGAAACAGAGTGTGCAAATGTTAGAAAAACAGAGACTACGGAAATGTTTGTTTTTGGGTTGGAGATGGATGGAACATAGTGTAGTTTTTTTTAGAGAAAAAAAGGTTACTCATCATTTAACTCTAGAAATTATTCATTTTTAGCATGTTAAAGAAAAAAGATATACTCCTCCTCCTTTTTTTTAGTGTTTTATTTTTCAAACTATTTCTAAGACCAAAATTATACATCAAGTATATATTTTGTGGTAAAACATTACTACAAATAATGCAAACACTGACGGACAGAAGACAAGACCCGGTCCGTCGTATTTTTTTTAAAAAATTAAATAAAAAACCGATGGACTTCGGATGGACATCATTTTTTTAATCGTAAAAAGTATAATTTATTTTTTAGAGAAAAAGAAAAACAACATAGTTCCTCGGTTTTGACCCAATCTATAATTAAATATTTATACTAATACTTATTTTTAAGGAACGTGAAAAGTTAAAAACGAACAGGTCATAGCGAACGGAGGGAATATTTCTTTTTTGGACATCAATTTGTCCACACTCCAACTAATTTTTTTCTTGTTGGGATATAAATGGACTTTTAGAAAGAAGAAAAATAGGTGTAGGGGAAGGGAAACAGGGAGGGGGTCGATTATAATGTGGGCAGTCAACCGTCACTAATAAAGTGAAAGTTTAGATAGCAAATTAATTAAGCTATTAAGATTTTTTGACTTTTCGTTTTGGAATAATAGAGGTCGGGGTCCTCCTTTACTTAAATTAAAGAGATCGATCACAATATAATAAATTAAACTCTCACTAACAAGATAATAATATGAATAGCCGATTAATCAAGCTATTAATTTTTTTTTCGACTTTTTCATTTTGGGATAATAGGATTGGGTCCGCCTTAGCTTGAATTATTGGTATTTGGTGTGAAAGTCAAAATCACTATTTTTGTCTATCATGTGGCTGTCCATTCTATTCATTTATCACTTCTTTTCCTACAAATGTAAGGTGCCAGAATCAGCACTTCAAACTACGGATCGATCTATTTGATGTTCAATGATTCTAGATGACTTTAAAAAAAATGAAAATTTTTAATTTTTTTTTTAAAAATCGAATTGTTTTTCGTGGGGTAGGGGGTAAGGGTGCTTAGGAATTGGGTGGATTAAAAAAAAAATGAATTTTTTAAAAATTTGAAGTATTTTTCAAAAATATTTTTTAAAAATTTTAATTTTTTTGGTTGGTTGGAGGGGGGTGGGGGTGGGTGGTTGAGGTAGGGATAAAAAAATTGAAATTTTTTTAAGAAAGAAATTTTAAGAATTTTATTTTATTTTTTGATGGGGAGGATCAGGGTTAAGGACGAGGTAAGAAAAAAAATTGTAATTTGAGGTTAGATGAGAGTTTTGAAAAATGTTTTACTTAATTTTTGGAGGAAAGTGATTTTCCTTAAGTTTGAAGAAACTAAGTTGATTTGGAAAATATTTAAGCCAATCAAACAAGAGAAAATTGATTCATACCAAACACACATGAGAAAGAGAAATAAGGCAACGATGCATCGATCATTATAATATATGAAACCTTTTTTTGTTATGTAACGATACAATATAATAAAATTTAATTAACAATTAAAATAAATATTATATTTAAACACAATACGTAATAACTATCCAAACAAGCTTGTTGAGTATTCTAAGGTATGAAATCGACTTCTAGATTTTATATCATTTACAATTATAAAAAGTCATGAAGATCCAACTTCACACGTATACATTAATGCTAAAATATGGTATCTAATGCCTATGAATGAACTTTTTATTGAAGAACAAATTTATGGAAATTAGCTATTCCATAAAATCTAAAAGAACTACTATTATATTCTTTTACAAGGACAAGAAAAGTAGGATGAGAAAATAGAACTTGGGCGAAAATTCAAGGGATTTAATTAATCCCCAATTGTGAGACATTTCGACAGTAATTAATTCAAATTTAATTAAATCTTAATTTAAATATCAAAAATCAAATAAAAAATTAATTGAAAAAAGCTCCCGTACTAAAAAAAAACACCAATTATTAACCATGGTCCTTTTTCTGGCATAGAGTAACCACATACTATTGTTTGACTTTTTGCATATAAATTGTATTATAGAAAGTGGACATAACAAGTGGAGCTTAGGATGTAAAATCACTAGCATGTAAAATCACTAAAATATTGTGTTCTTATGACTTAATATAATTAAATTAGAAGGTTTCTGTCACGCCCCGGGAGGGTACCCTAGACGTAACCGGCACTCGAAGGCCATTTCTGACCTCCGAGCGAACCACCTGGTCCAGTCACTCCTTCATTCAAGCACATTCTCTTAGCAGGAACTCAATTTAAAGAAATACTTTTCATAATATAAGGGCCGAAGGCCAAACATTTACAATCAAAAGAAGACAATAAAAATAGGACTCTTCAAGATGACCGCTCGACCTCCCACACTCCAGTCTATGAAGCCTCTACTCATGTCAAAAAGGTGCCAATGACAAGCCCATGGCTACCAACAATCTAAATAAAAGGAAGAGCAACAAAACTGTAAAAGAAGGCCCAATATCCTCCGGGAACTAAGAGGACTCACCTACTGGCTGGAAGTGTATGTGGATCTTCAACGGAGCGCCGATTGATGATCTCTAGTACCTGTCTCTGCATCATGAAACGATGCAGGTCAAATGGCGTCAGTACATGGAATGTACGAGTATGTAAAATGGCCGAATACAACGAACATCAAGGAAGAACAAATCAACTCGGGAGCTCAACTCAAAAGGGATGACAACTCAATCAAATGTCCTAAGTCTAAACAAGGATATGATTTAGACTGGACCAATCATATACAATTCAACTCAATCTGACCCAGAGTACTATCAACACCTATTTGGGAGTTTCTCTTAACCGACAACCAACACTTACGAGCCAGTGAAGGTACAACGAAACGACGTCGTTGCCACGCCCGTTCATACCTTGCCAGGGCATGAACGACGAACACTCATGGATCCAATCCAACCAGGTCCTATAATGTCAGGACAAAAGCTCCCGGGGAAGCATCCGACTTTAACGGTTCAATCCCCCCTACGTTTGGCAACACAGGTATTGGGTTCGAGTATGGACTATACTCTTGCCCAATTCGGTGCTCGATACTCCTCCCAAGACTCAATGCTCATAAAACTCCATCCAATCAACTCAATCAACTCATATCAACAAGTCTCATTACAACCTTGTCAACTCATCAACTCTATCACAATCAAATCTCTCCCAAGCATACTAATTGCTCAATCTCAATCATATCTTCAAAGAAAATTTAAATGCACATGTATAACATCATCTAGATATAATCAATCATTACCTCCATCCATTTGAGAAAATCCTCATGACTCACCACATCTTCAAGACTTCAAATCGACATTTTTATAATAGGCAACATTTTTAAGAAAATAATATACTTTATCAAATCTACATAATTAAGAAGATCAATAAAACATATTTAGCAACTCATTCCTTCATCATCTCATACTCACATAAGGGCTCATTTTAGGAACTTCTTAGTTCAACAACATTGGCACATAAATAATTAAATAAAATGGAGACAAAGCTCATTCAAACATGTACCATACCAAGAAACTCCATTTTCATGAATATCTAACCTCAAAACAAGAATAGGGCACATGGATGGACTCAACCCATGTTTTGGATAGCCTTACATACCTTAGTGAAGACTTGAAGAAAACCTTGTAGTTGGGTCTTCAATGGAGGACTCAAATCTTGAAGTTCTTGGACTCCTTTTTGGTTGGAAATGGAGAAGAAGAGAAGAGAGAAGGGAGAGGAGCTAGGGCTTTTCTTTAGAGAGAGAGTGGGGGCTGAATAAATGCCCCCAATATACACAAGGCTTGTGTATATATAATTTGGGAAATTTCCCAAATTACCCTTCCTCCAAATTCTGAAAATTAGGCAAAAATGCTCTTGGCGCGATAGTGGCGCGTCGCGCCCTTACAGCGCCAAGGCCAATTACGCTTAAAACCTGCACAACTTTTAGTGGCGCGTCGCGCCAGGGACCAAACTACTGAGGCATGTTTCTGGCGTGATAGTGGCGCGTCACGCCCTTACAGCGCCACGCCTATTGCTCCAAATTCTGGGAATTTGGCCTGAAAAACCCTGCACACTTTTAGTGGCGCGTCACGCCAGGGACCAAACTACTGAGGCATGTTCCTGGCGCGATAGTGGCGCGTCGCGCCCTTACGGCGCCAGGGCCATTTCCCCAGCAGTGGTAACCCAGGCCAAAATGAAATCCCTGTCGTGCTAGTTCGTCTTCGGATCGTCATATCTTTTGGCCCCGAACTCCAAAATCTACGTTCTTGGTGGCGTTGGAAAGAAGACTCGACGACCTTTAATTTGATAGGTCGTGGGCCACCCGGATTGACGTCTTTCAAATAATAGGGTCATTGAAAGTCGACCCTTATGTGAACTCGTCCTAAACTTAGCCACGACGGATCTTTTGGACTTAGCTCGGTCCTAGGGGTCCTCAATGAACCCACATCACCTCCAACGCTCTTAAACTCCTCAGGGACTCATCTTAACTCAAGCACGTACTTCGAAATAAATACGATGGCCCCCACACGTGTACACAGAAGGCCCGAATCTTAGGAAAAATTTTGAGGGGTGTTACAGTTTCCATATGTGAAACACGTTTTCGACGTTTTAGATATTTTATTTATTTATTTAATATTTAAAAAATACATTATCTCCCCCTTGGGATCATTCGTCCTCGAATGACGAGCAACCAAGAATGGACTCGGGGTACCAATCACAATTAAAACTCAATCATTCAATCGATCAAATTCTCAATCAAGTATCAATCAAACTCAAAAAGGCACAAATGAATTTGAGTTAAGGATATAGTTATTACCTTCAATATCCTCCTCGGTAGGCTCGAATAGATGTGGATATTTAGATTTCATGGCTTCCTCCGCTTCCCATGTGGCTTCCTTAACAAATTGATTCCTCCACAGGACCTTGACTGAGGCAACTTCTTTGTTCCTCAACTTGCGAATTTGGCGATCAAGAATTTGGACTGGAACCTCTTCATAAGATAAGCTATCCTTAATTCCAACGCTGTCAATGGGGACTACCAACGAGGGATCACCCAAGCACTTTTTCAACATCGAAACGTGGAACACCGGATGAATAGCAGCTAGCTCTAAGGGTAAGTCCAACTTATAAGTAACACTCCCGATCCGCCTCAAAATTTGGTACGGACCAATATATCGAGGACTAAGTTTCCCCTTCTTTCCAAACATCATGACACCCTTCATGGGTGACACTTTCAAATACACCCAATCATCCACCTCAAACTCTAAGTCTCTCCTCCTCACATCGGTGTACAATTTTTGGCGACTTTGGGCTGTCCTTAGCCTGTAACACCCCAATTTATTTTTAAGAATTATTTATTTATTTTTTTTTAAGTTATATTTTGGATGATCTGACTTTAGGAGGGCATAACCCTATCAAAATTTGAAAATTTGGGAAAACCCATAAAATGAAAGTTGTAGATAATTGAAATACCTTTCCAACCATAGGTCATGGGCTTATATACGACATCGGAATAAAAAGTTATGGACATTGCAAGGCAGAAGGGTCAAGATAGGAAGAAAATTTGGCCCAACCCGATTCCAAATCGGGTCAGCCCATATTTATTTCCATGTAAGAGATAAGTTCAGCCTTATCTCTTTCCTTTCATCTAAAATATTTCCAGAACACCATAGAAATATAGAGAGATAGAGAGAGAGTGAATTAAAATCCATTTTGACCCAAATTCGAGTTCCGATTTCAAAAGCTCATGAAGAGAAAAACGTTGCACGTTGCGTTGTCTTCATTTTGAGCTAAAAATCAGAGAAGAAGGAGTGTATTAAGGTGGTTGACTTATACTTCAAGGTAAGATTTAGTTGTTGTTTTTCCTTATTATCAAACTTGTTTAGAGATTTAACGGATTAGAACGGAGAAAATAGTGTTATAAACTTGTTTGTTGCTTTGTTGGAATTTATGGATTAGGGGATGTTTTGGTTGGATTAAATGGGTGGAATTAGTTAAGTTATGAAGTAGAATGATTGTTTATATTGTTGTTGATGTTCTTGATAAGTTGTTGTTGTCGAAATTGGGGGAATAAACTTTGGTTGCAAACCCGTTTTTGGTTGGGACTGCTGTTAGTAATTGTAGTATAACTCCTTGTGTAAAACTTAGTTTTGAGTGATTCAAGATGTTTTGGAAAGCTATTTCATAGGGCTATAAATTGTATTTAGGATCCAAAATCCAGTTTTGCTTTTATTGACTCGAAAAAGGGTGATGAAGTACAGGGGAGGTGCTGCCCAGATTTTGGTCTAAAAGTCCTACATGGACTGCTGTGGGTATTTTGAGCATATCTTGTTGTACATAATTGCTGTAGGGGTGATTCAAAGTTGTATATGACCCTAAGACATATAGCTATAACTTTCTTTGAGGACACAAAGCCTAATTATCCCATTTACCCCTTCGAAACTGAGCAGCAATACAAGACAGTAGTGCTGCCCAGAATTTCTGTTTTGATATTTTGGGTTGATTTTCAGTGATTTTATGCTTAGTTTCGATATGTTGGAGCTTTTAAACTTAAGTAGATGTTTGATTGTGTATTTAAGGTGTATATTCTCTTATACAAGCTAAGAGAAATTGTTTGACGAAGTGGATTTTGGTTGATCTATGACATAGAGAAATTGAACTCCGCGAGTGGTGGTAGAACTTGTTGTATGCTAAAACGCCAAGGTTCGTGTATAAACTTGAACTTGAAATATTTTATTTTTCAGAAATTTAAAGTATTTTATTGGGTTGTTTCCTTACTCCTTGTTTTATATTTTGGTATGACTATTATCTCAAGTATTGCAAAACTTTCGTTGAATCGCCCACTTGTACGAATTGCTAGATCATTTTTCATTCTTGTTGGGAAATTGTCCTTCTTGTTACGGTGACTTGTCATCGATATTGGCATGCCTCTCGATTCAGATCTTGCCCATCTTGACTTTGGATTTGCATTTCGTCTTGACGATGGATTTTCGTCCATTTTTGAGTACAAGTGAAAAGCCACTTTCAACATGGTCTTTGATCTTCTTGATATTGGGTGACGACCCTTCTTGATATGGACACTTCTTGATTTCGGGGCTTCGGTCCATCTTGATATTGATTGTGCTTAGTGTGAAGGCATGACGTACATATGGGGTGAAATTGATTATTTGACTACTCTTTTGAATTGAATTATAAGCATTCTTGGTACTTAAGCCTTTGAATATTAGTATTGGTATTTTGAAACTCTCTAAGATTTGTATTTGATACTTGATATACTTGTTCACTTGGACTTAATGCTACCTTATTGAACCGCTTATAATGAAAAGGGAAATTTAGAATTTTTAATGGCTCTAAGTCCAAAGGTTATACACCACTAAGCTTTATGCTTAGCGATAGTTGTTTCCTATCGTAGGTGATATGCAAGGCGGGATATGAAGATGGTCATGTGGAGTAGACTTTTTGGGAGCTCTTTTGAAGATCACATATGCATATACATCTAGTTTTTGTATATTATTTTGGGGACTTGTACATGATACATGTGTGGCACTTATTTATGAAATTTTGAAGGCTTGTAACTTAAACCAAGTGACAAATTTTGTTATTTTAGAGTGTGCTTTTAACTCAAGTAATGCAATATACTAGGTCATATTTTGACTTGTCATTTTGCACGAAGGAATATAATATTTTTGTGATAATTACTTATTTGAAGTTTTGTGTATTTTATGGACCTGCAGTATTGTTGAATTGGAAATCATTTTTAAATATATAATATTTTTGTGATAATTACTTATTTGAAGTTTTGTGTATTTTATGGACCTGCAGTATTGTTGAATTGGAAATCATTTTTAAAATAAAAACTCATATATCATTTTTTTTCAATAAGTTTTTTTTAGGGTAAAATAATAGAAATAATTAGTTTTGTTTCGTAAGTGGTATTCTCCTAAAAAGGGATGCTACAAGAGTTGGTATCAGAGCCTAGGTTTATAATTCTAGGACTTTTGTTGTGATTTGTTGGCAGACTATTTTCTTTTGTCCCGTATATTTTTTTTTCTTGTATATAGTGCATATGCATCATGTGCATGTCCCTAATGCAATGTGATCTTCCCTTATGTAGGAGTCAATTCGTGGCATCTTCTACTTCTAATAGACTTATGGAAGCCGCTCGTGAGGGGGAAAATAACTCTAATGCCCAACCTCACCTACAAGAAGGGGTTGGAGAACATTTTTCTGATCCTAATCCTCTTAGCACAAGTGGATCTGAAGCGGGAAATAATCGGGGGACAAGAGTTGAGCCACACCCCCAAATAAGTCATGGTGCTCCTGCTGCTGATCCTCCTTTTCAACAAATGGCTGATTTCTTTCATCACATGGCTAGAAGAATGCCTGACCCTGATGAAATGAACTATGAGAAAATGAGAAAAATGGGGGGAGTTGAGTTTGAAGGAACTGTTGACCCTACCGATGCCGAGCAGTGGTTAGAACGAATTGAAAGAGTATTCGAGCAGTTAGAGTGTTCAGACACTTCCAAATTTAAGTATGCTGTCTCACTGTTACAAAAAGATGCTTATGATTGGTGGATAAGTGTACCAAATGCCAGGGCAAAACCTCCTGTTCTTACTTGGGATGATTTTGTGAAGGAATTTCATAAGAAGTATGTCCCACCTGCTTATCACGATGCAAAGAAAAAAGAGTTCTTAAATTTAGAGCAAGAGAGCATGTCTATCGCTGAATATCAGCAGCAATTTCTCAGGCTGTCCCGCTATGCTGGGGGTATTATTAATGATGAAAAAGATAAGTGCAGGCGGTTCGAAGATGGTTTAAATGATTCTATCAGAAAATCTGTAGCGGTCCTACAACATGAAAATTTTTGTAAATTAGTTTCAGCTGCTCTTACTTGGGAAAGGATCAACAAGGAACAAACTGGTAGAAATGAACACAAGTTCAGGAAAGCTTATGCAGATTCAGGAGGTCCATCAAAAAGAGGGAAATTTGACAGTTCCACAGCTAATACTTTTCGCAAGATAGCCCAACATAAGCAGAATAGATCAAATTACTCTACTGCCAGCACTCCAAGCTATAGTCAAGGCAAGACTCGTATACCCACTTGTGCACAATGTGGGAAAAATCACTTTGGTACTTGCAGAAGAGCTTCTGGTGCTTGTTTTAATTGTGGGAGCTTCGATCATAAAGTGAGGGATTGTCCTAATCCTAATCCCATTTCTTCTCCGCATACGGAAGTCTCTGTTCAGAAACCTATTACCACTCAATCTCAAGGGAATAGAGGTGCAAGATCTAGAAACACACAAGCAACAGGTGCAGGTGGATCCAATCAAGCGAGTGGATCAAGAGCTACAGCACGAGCTTATGCGATGAGACAGAGAGATGAACAAGATGGAGCAGATGTGGTTGTTGGTAAATTTCACTTATTTGACTTATGTGTCGTTACATTATTTGATCCTGGTTCAACACATTCGTATGTTTGTTCATCATTGGATTTTCCTGAAAATGTGAAGCCTGTGAGACTCGATTATGGTGTGCTTGTCCAAAGTCCTTTGGGTCAACAGGTTGTTTGCAATCAAATCTATCGAGGTTGTCCCTTCATGATTCAAAACCTGGTCCTTCCTGCTGATTTGATTGAAATGCCTTTCCATGATTTTGATATTATTATCGGTATGGATTGGCTTTATAAATATCATGCAGTAGTGGATTGTAGGTCCAAGCATGTGACTTTTAAGGACCCTGCATTTTCACACATTATTGTGCAGGGTGAAAGGTCATTGTCCTCTAATATTATTTCTGCGGCCTTAGCAAAAAGGATGATTCGTCAGGGTTGTAGTGTGTATCTTGCTCACATAATTGATACACATGTGGAGAGTCCTATTCTTAAAGATATACCTACTGTGTGTGACTTTCCTGAAGTGTTTCCAGAAAATCTTCCTGGGTTACCACCAGAAAGAGAAGTTGAATTTCCGATTGAGCTTATTCCTGGATCTACTCCTATTTCTATCACTCCTTATAGGATGGCACCAGCAGAATTAAAGGAATTGAAAACTCAATTGCAAGAACTTCTAGAGAAAGGTTTCATTCGTCCAAGTGTTTCTCCTTGGGGAGCCCCTGTGCTATTTGTGAAAAAGAAAGATGGTACTTTTAGACTTTGTATTGACTATAGACAATTGAATAAAATAACAATCAAGAACAGATATCCATTACCAAGAATTGATGATTAGTTTGACCAACTGAAGGGTGCTAATTTATTCTCCAAGATCGATTTAAGGTCTGGGTATCACCAACTACGTGTTAGAAAGGAAGATGTTCCTAAAACTGCTTTTAGAACTCGATATGGTCACTATGAATTTTTAGTGATGCCCTTTGGATTAACTAATGCGCCTGCAATATTCATGGATTTGATGAATCGAGTATTTAGGCCTTATCTTGATCAATTTGTGGTGGTATTTATAGATGATATTTTAATATATTCCAAGAATGAAGAAGAGCATGATAAACATCTTCGAATTGTTTTGCAAATTCTGCAAGAGAAGAAGCTTTATGCTAAGCTTTCTAAATGTGAATTTTGGCTCGGTGAAGTGGCCTTTCTGGGACATATTGTGTCGGCCGCAGGTGTGAAAGTGGATCCTGGTAAGATTCAAGCTATTGTTGAATGGAAACCACCTAAAAGTCCAACTGAAGTAAGGAGTTTCTTGGGTTTAGCGGGATACTATAGGAGGTTTGTCAAAGGCTTCTCCATTATCGCCTCCCCTTTGACTAAACTTTTAAGGAAGGATGTCAAGTTTGTATGGGATGACAAATGCCAGGAAAGTTTTGAAAATCTCAAATCCTTATTGACACAAGCTCCTATACTTACTCTACCAACTGAAGGTAAAGAATATGTGATATATAGTGATGCTTCTCATCATGGTTTGGGTTGTGTACTGATGCAAGAAGGGAAAGTGGTTGCATATGCTTCCCGAAAATTGAAACCACATGAATTGAACTATCCTACTCATGACCTTGAGCTCGCTGCCATAGTGTTTGCCTTGAAAATTTGGAGGCATTACTTATATGGCGAAAAGTGTCACATATTTACTGATCACAAGAGTTTGAAGTACTTGGGTACACAGAAAGAGTTGAATTTTAGGCAACGTAGATGGCTTGAACTCATTAAAGATTATGACTGTACCATTGACTATCATCCTGGTAAAGCCAATGTAGTTGCAGATGCTCTAAGTCGTAAAGCCTTTGCTAGTTTATCTATTAATCCTCTGACTTCATTTCTTGACTTACGAGCCATGAATGCTTGTCTTGCATTTAATTCTGATGGCTCTATTGTTGCTAGATTGCAAGTCAAGCCAATTCTACTTGAACAGGTGAAAGAAGCACAACAGTTAGATGAGAAGCTTGTAAAATTGATCAAAGAAGTTCAAACTGGAGGAAAGCTTGATTTTACTTTAGGGGAGAATGGTGCTCTATTTTATCATAATAGGTTATGTGTTCCGAAGGATGACAACTTGAGGAAAGAGATTTTGAATGAAGCACATACGTCACCATATGCAATGCATCCTGGAGGTACTAAAATGTACCAAACCATCAAAGAACACTACTGGTGGAATGGTATGAAGAAGGACATTGCGGAATATATTTCCAAATGCTTAACTTGTCAACAGATAAAGGCCGAGCATCAAGTCCCAGCAGGATTATTACAACCCCTATCAATACCTGAGTGGAAATGGGAAAGAATAACCATGGACTTTGTTTCTGGGCTTCCACGTACCCAAAGAAATCATGATGCAATTTGGGTTATAGTTGATAGGCTCACTAAAAGTGCTCATTTCTTGGCCATCAGAATGGACTACCCACTTGAACGTTTAGCAGAATTGTACGTTAGTGAAATTGTGAGGCTACATGGAGTTCCTGTTTCTATTGTATCTGACCGAGACCCGAGGT